>NW_020954564.1:3737788-3934557 GCF_900497805.2 Vombatus ursinus | reverse complement strand
ACACACACACACACACACACACACACACACACACACACACACACACAGACGCGCGCGCGCCCCGAGGTCCGCCGCCCGGAGGAAAGGGGACGGGGCAGCGGCAGCCGGGCCACCTACCTGCAATGACAGCCGGGGATCTCTGTCCTCCCTCGGCTCGAAGCCACACTTGCAGCGTGAACGCATCCCGGGGCAGCTCGATATCCGCTTTCAGCCTCAGCTGATCGCCTTGTCCGCTGAAATAGAGCGCCCGGCTCGGGATGAGAGAGTCCTCCTCGCCCTTCACCTCCCGTTGCTGCCGCCTGCGGGGGGCACGGAGAGGTTCCCAGCCGGAGGGCGAGTGCCGGCCGCGGGCTAACCTGGTGGCACAGGTGCCGGGAGCGGCCGAGTGGAGGTGGCGGCTCGGCCGCGTGTCCCTTCTAGCCCTGCGTGAGCGTTCGTCCATCCCACACTCGGCTCCGCTGGCCAGAGCTCCACAGAGAAGCCCCAAAGTCAGCACCAAACTCCAGAGCTGCATTTCCAATATTCCCCCCCCTTCTCCCCTGAAAATCCTTCCGACCTGCCAGCTTTGGACTCCTCCTCGCCTCGACTTTCTTCTCTTCTTCTTTCACCCTTCTTGGGTATTTGGTCCTCCTTTAACTTGTCTTTTATTTCTTTCTTTCTTCCTTTCTAAAGGTGTCTATCCCCCCTCCCTTTTAAAAATACAATCAAACTCCTCCTGGATTGCAATTTTTTCTTCCCTCCTTTATCTGCCTTATTTTTTTTTTCCACAGCTGGGATGCCTTCTTTTCTATTTCTCTGATGGGGTTTCTTTGCCTTTATTTGATTTGATTTGATTTGATTTGATATTACTTCTCCCTCTTAAAAAAAAAAAGCAGCGTCCCCAAGACTTGGATACACTGAATTCCCTCCCCCCAAAAAGATGCTCTAATTTATTTATTTTTTTGCTTCCTTTATAACACAAGCCACAGCCCCCTTCTTCCCCCAGCCCCCCTCCCTCCTTCTTCACAAAATGAAAGAAAAGAGGGAAAAAAAAGCCCCTCAGAAGACGAGTAAACAAGAATATGCTAATCTACTCAAGGGCGGTCCACCTTCCCAATTGAATGATTCCCTATTAAAACTGCGGGATTCATGACTAATCAATCAGTTGGAAGAAGCAGATAGCTGCACAGCCTTCCACCACTTTGGCTATGTTTTTCTTCTTTTTCTCCTCTCCCTCCCCTTCCCTCCCCCTCTTTTTTTTTTTAAAGAAGACAATGTTAAGGTAACAATTTAATGGAATTCTGCACACACACCCCTTTGCAGTCTCCCCAGCTTTCCTTCTTAATCCAGTTCAAAACACACATTCCTTTTTTTTTTTCTGGCAAAAGAAAAAAAATCTATTTCTTCTCTCAAGATCCCCTTTGCACTTTGCTGGTAAACCTCATCCTTTGCTGCACAGCACATAAAGAGTCCTGAAACTTGATTCTCAGATTTTTTTTAAAATTGCTCTCTCTCTCTCTCTCTCTCTCTCTCTCTCTCTCTCTCTCTCTCTCCCCTCCCTCTCCTCTCCTTTTCCCTCTTATTATTTCCTTAAAGTAATTCAAGGATGAAGACTCCCCCTTTTCCAATTCCCCTCAGTGCAATGGTGTACAGCTAAAGAAAACGTTGCTTCAAAAGTCCTCATCGAATCATCAGAAGAAAAGGAAAAGAGGCATCTCCCAGAGCCCTTGCCTCTCAGAAGATGTGGATGCAGAAGGAATGGATCTCTGAATGTTCCCAAAGACTTACTTAAGAAATTAAAAACATATATTGTTGCTTATTGGTAATGATTTTAGCTTTAGAAAAATATAAGATATTAATTTGGCTTATTTTTTTTCAAATATAAGAAATTTGAATCTTCTACCATA
Source organism: Vombatus ursinus (assembly GCF_900497805.2). Classification (NCBI taxonomy): domain Eukaryota; kingdom Metazoa; phylum Chordata; class Mammalia; order Diprotodontia; family Vombatidae; genus Vombatus; species Vombatus ursinus. The sequence continues at coordinate 3,932,671 of NW_020954564.1, read as the reverse complement.
GCTGTAGCCACAGGTAAGAAAAGTCTGGCTGTTTGCTGTTCTGTGGATCTGTTTCTGAAAAGGGACATATATACAAAAGTGTATATATATATATATATATATATACACATATATAAATACATATACATATGTTCTTTTTTTTCCCACTCTTGAAAGAACTCAAAAGCTCCCCCTAATGGCAAAACAGTTTTTTTCCCCAAAATGTTTAACAAGTCAAAATGAGTTAGCAGTGGTGGATTACAAATTATTAGCTGCTGGTCTGTTCAAATAAAGTAGTGATAAAAATATTCCGTAGGATCCTTACATATGTGATAACATAATGGAACACGAAGATGAAATTAAAATCTGAAAAAGAGCTTGGTTGCCTGAAATGTGCCTTTCAGTCCTCCTAGTTGCTCTTTGCTTGTTCCAGAGCCTTCAGATTACTCCTGCCCCCTTGGTAAGAGAGTAGGAGCCAACAGAGAATGTGTATTCTAGAAAGTATGCAGATTTTGAGAATGAGTGAATGACTCAGACCTCCCCCATAAAAGAGGGAATGCAGTATAAAAGGATGACAGCACCATCCTGGAAGCTGAGGATTCCAGGCTCAGAACTCTTTTCTGGTAAGAACATGCCTTGAAACTTTGGACCAGCATTTCTTGACCTCAGTTTCTCCAATTATTAGATCAGGAATATACTAGGTCTTAACTCCCCACTCTCCTCCCCTTCTAAGCATGATAAGTTTCTAGATGTAGAAGTCCATTGATGGCATTCTTTAACAAAAATTTACTTTTCCTATAATTTTAAATTGCCTATGAAAGATGTGATGGCAACTTGCCTTCATTAACTATATCCTTCAAAGAAGGCCTATCTTTTAAATATGGAAATGTATTTAAATTATCTGATAATGACATCATTAAAATTAATTATACTCTTCAAGTTACCCCTCCCCATTATGATCAAAGAATATTAGAATTGGAAAGAACCACAAAAAGTTAGAGTCTAACAAACATCTATTAAACCCCAATTATATTAAAAGCACTATGATAGGTGTTGAAAATACAAGGATAGAAAATGAAGATACCCTCAAGAAGCTTACAATCTAATGGTCAATGCAAAATGAGTTCAATAATCAGAATTTTACTCTTTAGTAACTTTTTTCAGGCACATATCTATTCTGTAAATTGAGAGATAGCTATATCTTCTTTTTCTTTTATTACCCTTATTTAATGATCTTAATAAACAACTTTATAATTGTTTGTTAGTCTTAATGAACTTTAAGCACTTGCTATGTGAAAACTTGGCTGCCTAAAGCTGATGATATCTCCTGAGAAACAATGGGGGAGAGGGAGAAGTATAAGGTACAGTTACCTTGCCTTAACTCTTCCCAAACAGCTATTTTGTACGCTAGGCAAAGGGGAGCAAGAATGGATACCACCTTATCCCCATGATAATAAGTATATGTGCTGCTTAATGCTAGTTAGAAGTCTCAAAGTTGAAAATAGAATGTTGGAGCTATAAAGAGTTTGAAAGCTCATTTAGTCCGATACCCTCCTTTTTACAGACATGATTTGATCAACTTCACAAAGCTCTGTCACTAATTGACAGAGCTTGGTACTAGCACAAAACCAGGACTATATCTTCTAACTCACAATTAGATATTCTTGACACTCTATGTCCCTACTTTCAATCCAGAACTGTGTAGCCACAGGAAAGTTTAATAATTGACCTAGATTTCCATCCTGAACTTTTTTGGACTCCTATGTGCACCTTCTAAAAAAATTCCCCACCTTACTCCCCCCCATCTATGCCAATATGTAACTATGAAAAAAAATCATGAGAAATAAAGTCTTTTCATAAAGAATAATTGGGGTTGTGGTAGGAAGCAGAGTCTTTTTACAGCAAATCCATGTGATTCATATTAAGGAGAAAGGAAAAAGGAAAGTTCCATTATTTATGCAGGAGAAGTTGTGGGGTATGTGTGTGTGTGTGTGTGTGTGTGTATGTGTGTGTGGAGAGAGAGACACACAGAGACAGAGACAGAGAAAGACACGAGATGGAAATACACACATACACACACATTTATGGCATGTAGCTTACCTAAAAAAAAAAAGGTTGAGGATCAGAATATCTTGGTATTTATTTTGTTTTATTAGCTATGATAAGAATACCCTCTTCAATAATGAAGGAACATATTTTTTTTAGGCAATTGGGGTTAAGTGACTTGCCCAGGGTCACACGGCTAGTAGGAAGGAACATATGTTGAGAACTGAAAGGAAACTAATCAGCTAATACAATTCCCTCATTTTGTAAATGAAGAAACTGAGGCTCAGAGGTTAAATGACTTGTCCAAGGTTTATATAGTTAACAAGTTAACAAATGCAAGACTTGAACCAAGTTGCTCTGACTCCAAAGTTAGTGTAGTTCCCCCCCAGGGCAGCCCACTCTGACTAGACTGCCAACAGCACCTGACAATAATGTTCTTGTTGCAAACTTTGAACTTCTTCAGCTAGAAGGAACTAATTGCAAGATAAAAAGGCATACCAGTATTCATTCTAGCCTGATATGAGATAAAGTAGGATAATGGAAACACACACACACACACACAAAACAAAACAAAACTGGGGGGGAAGTGGTAACAGTAAGGAAACTGGCTCTCTCACTTATTTACTATTTATATGACTTTAGACAAGTCACTTCCCTCTGGGATTCAATCTTTTAAACTATAAAACGAAGAATAGAAAAGGAAACATACCTCTCTCCTCTCAGCAAAGAGATGGAGAACTATGAGACCAGAGTTTTGTGTACATTGTCAGACCTTGTCACTGATTATAGATTGTTTTTGCTTAACTATCTTTCTTTCCTTTTCTTTCTTTCTTTTTTTTTTTAACAAGGGAATTCTTTAGTTGGATGGAAAATTGCAAGATATTTAGAATTGACTGTGATATAAGAAGGCATCAATAACATTTATTAAATTAAGATAAAATTAATGTGAAAAAAGGCAGAATTGGACTGTGATCTCTAAGATCCCTTCAAACTATGGAGCTTATGATCACTTCTTATCTATGTGTCCTTGGGCAAGTCACTTAAATTCTATAGGCCTCAGTTTCCTCACCTGAAAAGCGGGGATAACAACACTTGCCCTACCTACTTCACAGAATGGTTGTGAGAAAAATGCTTTGCAAAACTTTGCTATATAAATGTGAATTGCTATTATTAATCAGAGATATATTATTCTGTGGTTTGTTTTTGCAGAAAGTCAGGCATACAGCGGGCAATAGAATTGAATTATGCCTATAAAATATACCAACTCCATTAAACAGAAGTCAGATAAAAATAACACAGTGATCCCATGCTGGTATATCATAGAATCACCAGATTATCAACTTGGAAGGAACTTGGGACAACTAGGTGGTGCAGTGGATAGAGCTCAGGGTCTGGAATCAGAAAGACCTGAGTTCAGATTTGGTCTCAGACACTTACTAGTTTTGCATCCCTGGACAAGTCACTTAACCTTGTCTGCCTCAGTTTCTTCATCTGTCAAATGAGCCGGAGAAGGAAAAAACCCCAAATGGAGTCAGGAAGAATCGAACATGACTGAGCAACAACAACAAAGTCCAGTGGGTATCTGATGACCAGTATTCCTTGATATAGCATTCCTGAAAGTTAGTTAATTGGGAAGACAAACTCACCTTGATAATCTCCAGCATCATATACTTCACCATTCCCAAGGCAGAATATTACACATTTGGACAATTCAAAAATAGTTAGAATTTTTTCCCTCATATCAAGCTAAAATCTACCTCTCTAACCACTGAAGTCAGAGAGCAGGAAGCTTATCTACCCCACTCCTTGATCCTCTGCCTGCCCCTGCACCCCCCTTTCCCCCACCACACACACACACACACACACACACACACACACGTTATACAAGAAACTTGAAAAGCTTACTGCACTCCCATCCCCTTGATTCTCTGTTCCACCACACCAGCATTATAAAAGGAATTTGGAACATGTTGTGCTTATGGTAATCTAGTACAGTGGGAAGAACCTTGTACTCCATTCAGAAGTGTTTAGTTTCAGCTTGGCCCCTAAATTGCTCTGTGAACTTGACTAAGTCATTTTTTTTCATTTGCCTTCATCATCATCAATCATCACCATCATCATCATCATAACCACCATCATCATTATCATCCCTGTCCTGACCATCTGACCATTATATGGGGTTGATGTGAGGATACACTCTAAATTGCTATGTGATATGTATTTATGCTAAAATCACAGAATACAAGATTTAGATCTGGATTAGAAGTCCTTAGAAGTCCTCTAATTCAGAGCCTTCATTTTACATATAAGGAAACTGAAATGTGGAAAGGAGAAGTCACTTTGCCCAAAATCACACAAAAAGTAAGGGGCAGGGCAGCTACTCAAACCCAGGTGCTCTGATAAATGAACTCATTCTTCCTTCCAGGCTAGATATGAAATGCCAGCTATAACAATGGTAATTATTTCATCTGATTTCTGAACCAAAGTTTTCTCTTACAAATGTGGAACAGCTATGTAGTCACTGAACTAAGTATACATGAAGCTGTGAAGTACATGAAGTATATATAACTGGGGCATGGGTCAGGAATTCCCAACTTTAGGGAAAGAGTAAGTTTGAGAATTCCAAATCCACACCCATGTCAAGTAACTTCCAGGAGAAATACACACACACACACACACACACACAGGCTCACTCATTCACTCTTCCCACCCCCTGCTTGAATAGACTTCAAAGCCCAATTCAAATTCTGCTACCTCTGTCCATACTAAGAACAGTAGAAAACATAAACTCCCTTATATGATTCATCATATTTTCATAAAGGCTTATCATATTTACTCCCATTGGATTGTAAGCTCCTCAAGGACAAAAGCCATGTTGCTATATTTCCTACAATTATTTCTTATAATGCCTTACTTATAGTGATATTTCAATGTTGATTCACTTGTTCATTTAACAAGCCTTTATTAAGCAACTGCTGTGTATTTGTATATGCCACTGTACTAGGTACGGGGGAAATATGAAGATTAGAAGAAGATACAGCCCATGCTCTTATGAAGATTATGACCTAGTAGGTAGATATGACACAAGATAAATAACCATAATACATGATATTATATGATAAAAGCATTTGAGGATTACAAATCCAAGAACAGTATGAGAGCTGAGGGAGAAAGCCTTTATTGGAGAGGGGGATCAAGGAAGTCTTCCTGAAACCAGTGACATTTGAGGCAGCAGCCTTTAAAAGATGTATAGAAACTCCGTAGGGAAAAGGAGACCATTTGAAGAAAAAAGAACAGAAAAGGCATAGAGACACCAAGGCACATGGCACATTCTAGGGCAAAGAATAAATTAGTTTTGCTCCGGGGTAGATTACACAAAAGCTAGTAATAAGAGGTTAGCATGGCCCTAGATTGGGAAGGGCCTTAAGTGCCAAGCAGTAAGGTGGCATCAAAGATTTTTGAGCAGATGAGTGACACTCTCAAATCCACATCAGATTATACACTAAATGCCTTTGCTGCTGCTGGACTTCATTGGATTTCACTACCCACTCACCTCCTCATCCCCAAACAAAGGAGCCAAATCCATATATTATGAATCTACTGTTTAAATTAAAATGAATAGAAATGCAACAGTAGGATTCAAATTGCCCAAATTCTTCCCATGGTCTCAATTTCCTAACTAAAGGAGAACCATGAATATTTTGTGTGATGTTCCTTTGATATGGAAAATTGGATCTTCTTCTCCTTTTTCCTCCTCCTCCTCCTGCTCCTTTTTTTCCTCCTCCTTCTTCTCCTCCTCCTCCTTCCTTCTTCTTCTTCTTCTTCTCTTTCTTCTTCTTCTTTATCTTCTTCCTCCTCTTTTTCCTCCTCTTCCTCTTCCTCTTCTTCTACAGATTAGTGACAATGTCAGTTAGACCAGAAGTCTATAGCCACATGCTGTGGAGCTCTAGCCTTGGCCCTTACCTGTTCAATATTTAAAATTTTTATTCATTTTAATTTAAACAGATTCATAATATATGGATTTGGCTCCTTTGTTTGGGGGTGGGGAAGTGAGTGGGTAGTGAAATCCAATGAAGTCCAGCAGCAGCAAAGGCATTTAGTATATAATCTGATGTGGATTTGAGAGTGTCACTTATCTGCTCAAAAATCTTTGATGCCACCTTACTGCTTGGCACTTAAGGCCCTTCCCAATCTAGGGCCTGGATTCTAAGTCTTGGATAAAGACACAGAGGATTGATTTACCTCATTTGTGGGTGGTACAGAACTGGAAAGGAGGGACATCTTGAATTTTAAATAAATCAACAAGTTAGAATGGTGAGACAGGAGGATGAAGTCAAAATGACATTCAATAAAGATCCAAGTAAAATCTTGTTTCCAGTGTGAAAAATCAATAGCACACATGTAGGACTGAAGACAGGTGACTGAATGACAATTTATGTGAGAAGGATTTAGGAGTTTCAAGGGCCTATGAATTAAATATGAACAAAGAGTGGCTAATACTAATAGCTAGCATTTATATAGTATTGTAAGGTTTGCAAAGTACTTTATATAAATGATTTAATCTGATCCTCACAACAACCCTGAGAGACAGGTGCTATTATTATTATCCCCATTTTTCAGAGGAGAAAATTAAGGCAGTCAGAGCTTCAGAAACTTTCAGGGTCACCCAGTAAGTGTCTAAGGCTGCATTTGAACTCACATCTTCCTGACTCCAAGGCCAATGCCATCTATTCCAACACTTAGATGCCTCATATTAATGCAACTAATATAAATATCAGTAAATATTAATATAAATTGACAGTAAGGCAGTATGGAGCAGTGAACTGAGAACTGGCCCCAGAGTCAAGAAGACCTAGGTGTAAATCCTTTCTTTAATACACACTGGTTATATGACTCTGGACAAGTACAAAAACCTCTGCAGGTAATTATTCTCTGAGACTATTTAAGTTATGGGACTGAATTGGAAGATTTTTTCATCTAGAGCTTTATACACTAGTGAAACCATAGCTTTAATACTTTTCCCTTTCTAGATAGTGTTATGGCTGCCAAATATACATATACATATACATATACATATACATATACATATACATGTATGAATTCAATCTTGGGCTACATAACTATAAACCTAGTATTTGGCAAAGGGGAGATAATAGTTCTACTATACTTTGCACTAATATGTGTCTAGTACTAGCATCATCTTGTTACATTGGCAAGCTGAGAGAAGGTTACCAGAATGATTAGGGAGGTCTTGTCAGTCAGGATCATTTGAAAAAGGTGGATGATTTATCTGGAAAAGACTGAGGCAAAGGTGGTTTGTGTACAGTGGGGAAGGTGGATAAGATTGAAGAAGGAACATTAAAAACTGTCTCTTAAATTTCTGAAGGGATGTTATATAGAAGAGGGGATAGATTTCCCTCCTCTTCTTTCCCTGTAGGGCTTTGTACCAATGGGTGGAAGTTACAGGGAGGTAGATTTCAGTTCAATATGAAGAACTTCCTAGCAATTAGAGCTGTCTGACAATGTAACTAAGTGCTTTTTGAGGTAGTGAGGTCCCCATTACCAGAATTTTTCATCATATACTAGACAACCATATGTCAAGGATGTTGTAGGATTAATTCCTTTTCTGGAGCATAGATTAGAGCTATATAATAAGTTTCCTTCCAGCTCTATGTTTCTATTTTAATTATAGTGAATTTTATTATGTTATCATTCCTTATATAACCAAATTAATAGAAGGCAGATCCACCTTGGGCCCCATCCAAGTAGCTTTTGCTTCAGAAAGGTCCAAAGGACTTCATGATCTGCTCTCACCAAAAGGTTACCTCATGATTCAGGGCCCAACAACAATGACATAGCATCTATATCTATCTATATCTATAGTGACATAGCACCAGTATCTATAATAGCTCTTTCCATGTATGGATTTCAATGTCTTTTGGAAACCTGTCATATCATTTACCTTCATATATGCTCAGTTATGATAGTAATCTATACTCATGTACCACATCATGGCCTTTATCATTTAGGGAGAATTACATCTCTTAAGAACACCTACCTCAATCAAGTAGAGAAGTCAAAGGGTAGGATGGATGTTACATCCCTAACTCACTCAGATTTTTCAGCACCGAACCAGTTAAAGAATCAGGTTTTTAATATCCCTAGCTTATATTTTCATCCTCCCCTACCCAGAAGAATATCTAAAGAACAAGTTGTTGGAAGACACATGAAAGTATACATATCTAGGGGCAGCTAGGTGGTGCAATGGATAGAACACCAGCCCTGAAGTCAGGAGGACCTGAACTCAAATCCGACCTCAGACTAAACACTTGAAACTTACTAGCTGTGTGACCCTGGGCAAGTCACTTAACCCCAATTGCCTAAAAAAAAAAAGAAAGAAAGTATACATATCTATCTCTGTTTTCAGTATCTACTACAAAAGCAGTATGCCCAGGCACTGTGCTAAGCTCTGGGGATGCAAAGGCAAAAATGAGAAAGTCCCTCTCCCCAAGGAGTTTACATTATAATAGGTGAAATGATGTGTGTGTGTGTGTGTGTGTGTGTGTGTGTGTGTGTGTGTGTGTGTGTATACACATATGTGGGGGGTCAAGGAAAGACCTCCTGAGGTAGTTGTCACTTGAGCTGAATCTAGAAAAAAAATCAGAAATTCCAGGAGATAGTGGTAAAGGGAAACAATATTCCAGGAATGGGGTATAGGCATTATGAAGACAAGGAGAGGGAATATGAAGCATCTTGTTTGAGGAATATTAGGTAGGCCAGTACTGGTACATGGCATAGCATTGCTTAGAGGTAGCATGGCTTAATTGATAAAGATTGGCCTTGGAATTAGGGAGAACTGGGCTCAATTCTATAGTCTGTGGCATATACTAGCTGTGCAACCATAGAGATGTCATTTCACCACTTAGGGTCTCCCACAAATCTAACAACTAAATTTAAGAGAAACTGTGGTTTAGTATCAGTAGAGGGAGCTTCCAAAAAGTTCCTAACTCCCTGCCTTCTCAACTCTTCTTAAACAAAACAAAGAATATTGTTAGTTATTTTAATTCAATATGCATACGTGTCTTTTCTCCCCAGATAATTTAGAATCTCCTTGAGTTCAAGGACAATGCCTTAAGGATTCTCCAGAGTGCTTTACACAGAGTTGTACTTTTTAATATTAAAACCAGAAAATACCTTAGAAAATATTTAGTAAAGCCCTCTCCTACCCTTCCCCAACCTCCAATTTTAGATATGAAGAAATTGAGTACTAGAGAGAGGATGTGAGTTGTCCAAGGTCACATCATAATTTAGTGGCAGAAAAAGAACTAGAATCTAGGTTTCCAAACTCCATGTCCACTCCTCTCATTCTTTTATTATTAAATAAGATAATGTGTGTAAATCAAGTATTTTGCAATGTAAAGTACTACAAAGAGGTGAGCTGAACTGTACAAACTCAGTAAATACTTTCTGGCCATTGATTAACAAGCAATTTCCCAACTTTTAAGGGATTAATTTCAACAGCAGTGTGGGGATTTTTATTTTATCCAAATAGTCTCTTTCATCCCTCAACCTAAATTCCTTTGAAGAATGACAATTGATATAGAGATAGCACCTTGTCTCTGAGGTGCTATTAAGGCTATAGATATTATAGCCTACCTCAATAACCTATACAAGGCACAATTAAATGCTCTGTTGTTCACAAGCTCCTTTTGTCACTGCCTTTAGCCACATAGCACGCAACAGCCATGCTAATCTCAGCAGAAGTAAAATTCAGCTACCTTCATCGTGAGCTTGGTATCACCTGACATGACTCTCTTGTTTCTCCCCAGGCAGGAATTTACACATGACCTGACATGGCACATTGCTGAAAATAAATGTCCTCTTCCAACAGACTTTGACATTCAAAACTTCAGAATGAGAAACTGCCTCCACTTGTAGTCAAAGCTAAACTGATGAAAATAGAAAAGGCTTAGTGAATATAGAGCCTGTTTCCCATCAACCACCAATCTCTTCTCCCATTTAGGAGAGTTCAAAGAGCATTTGCCTTTTTTCTCCTACAGCAAGAGCTAATAGAAAGGGCTCAGTTCTAAAAAGATGAGAGATTTAGGTGAGACATACCAAGGTGCTATGAAATGTGTATTCATTTGATGTAAGATGACCTGGGTTCAAATTTTGCTTCTGCTTTTTATTGATTGTGTTACCTTGAGGAAGCCACTTCTCCTCTTTGTCACTTGATTTCTTCATTTGTAAACTGAGGGGGATGACATGGATGATTTCTAAGGGCCCTTCCAGCTCTAAATCATATGACCCTAGGTTTTAGGGTTTAGTGGGCAAATTGTTTAATGACTCAGTCTTAGCTCTTTTGCATTTTCTGTCACACTGGCGTTATAGGACCAATCTTACTGAACTCAATCTACCTTATAGGGCCAGGGTAAAGATGAGACAAGATAATAAAATATATAAGCAAAATAAGAGCTTTTCTGGAATCCCACAGTTTGATAAGACCTGAGGACTTTTAGTCCTACCCTTATTTGAAGTGAACAAAAAAAAATAAAAAATCTGGAAAATGGTCAGCTAAATTCCTGAGGCGGGCTATCTATTCTTTGCTAATTTTAGATAATGCTAGGATAATTTTCCTTCTATCGAGCCAAAATTTGCCTCTTTTCAATGTCTGCCCATTAGTTTAAGAGTTGTTGTTTTTGTTGTTGGTGATGCTATTGTTTGGCAAGTAAAAGATGTCTACATAAACATCAGTGTTATTAATCCCTATTATCATGGCAATCGAGGTAGTTTCATATTCATCAGTTGGATATCTTACAGGGCTAAGACTCTGTCATACTTCAGCATTTATTCAGAAGGTAGTCATAGGATCATAGATTTAGAGTTGGATAGATCTTAGAAATTTCCAAATCCAAATCTATCATTTTATAGATGAGAAAACTGAGGCCAAAGGAAGATAATTGACTTGCTTAGGGTCATATAGCTAAAAACGATCTGAGACAGGATTTAAACTCAGGTCTTCTTGACTTTTAGTTAATTGATCTATACACTAAGCTTAGATGTTTGTCATTATAACTATGGAAACTAAGGAAACAAACTAAGTTACAACCCTGACCTATTGAGGTTATTTTTGGAAGGATAGAGGAGGGAGACGGGTTTACCCTGTTCTCACACTATAAGTCCTTCCCTTATCAAAGATTCAACATCATATGAGATCAACTTTGGCTCTGACCCACTGTAATGATTCTGTTATTCTTAAGAGATTCAAAGGCTCAATAAATGAAAATTTAAAATAAAAATCTTACTTGCTTACTATGTGCCAGGTACTGTGCTAAGCTCTGAGAATATGAAGCCCCTGATTTCAAAGAATTTCATCCTAATAGAATACAATTTACCTAAGACAGTGATGGCCAAAGAGGAATGTATTGGTCTGGGAAGTTGTAGGGTAGAAGACATGAAAAAGACTGGAGTACATTGCGGTAGGTCTAAGGACACCAAAAAATTGCTGATCTCTTAACCAGGAATTCTCAATCCTGGACTGGCCTGTGAAAGGCAGTGAGTAGGTTAAAATATTTTATGGTAATATAATTAATCAACAGGAATCATGCTGTTAGAATGGGATAAAACCAGATGCAACCAAATTAATAGAATTGTAGGACTAGAAAATGCCAAATTTGACCTTTAGAGAGCCTTTAAATCAAATATCTTCATGTTTTAGATAAACTGGAAGTCAGAGAGGAGTGACTTACCAAGGTTTTGCAACTTCTAAGTGACTGAGCCAGTTGTGAACCAGAGGAATCAATGAAATATTCCTGGATAAAGTGACATGTGAATTGAGGTATAAAGCATAGGTAAGATTTCAACTGGTAAAGGGAGAATTCCAGGCATAGAAAATACCATGAGAAAAGGAAGAAAGTATGAGACTTGAGGTGAATAAAGGGGGTAAGATGTTGTCCAGTTTGGCTGGAGCATAGATTACATTGAAGGAAGGGTATGAGTAAATGCTGATATCAGTTTCCAGGTGGTAGCGTTTGAACTTTATCGGATGCTACTGAAAGCCACTGAAGATTTTGGAGGAAGCTAGTGACATGATCAGCTGTATGCATACTGCCCATCCCCCCAAAAAATCTGTCAATGTTATGTTGGTTAGATTCAAAGAGGCAGAAAGTGGAGTCAGGAAATTTTTGTGACTCTTTGCAATATTCTAGGTAAGTGATAATAAGGGCTTGTACTAAGGTAGATATATTGGAAGTAGGCAATCAGTGATAGATGCAACTGATGCTGTAGAGGTAAAACTCACAGAATTTATAAACTGATTAGACATGAGAGAAGGATAGTCAAAGATACTCTCAATGTTCCAACTATAGAAAGAGTGGAAATAATGCATTTGGGAAGGATGAAATTTAAGGACTATTTAAGGACTAAGGACATGAAGAGATAAAGTTTATCCACAAGGTTTCTTGATAACAAACGATTTATAACATAGTTGTCAATAAGCTGTATGTTATTCATGTAGTGCTGATAGGCCTTGCAAGTGGAAATGTCTTGTTGGTAGGTGGAAACGTGCTTCTGGAGCCCTTCCGAGCTCAGGAGAGGTCCAGAAGTAGGCATCTGAGAGTCCTCATTTCACCATAGCATTGTTAGTTGATGCTATGGGAGTGAATCAGGTCACCAAGGGAGAAAGTCTAGATAGGAGGAGGGTTCATGACTAACACTTGAAGAACATGCACATTAAGGAACTGGTAAAAGGTCAACGATCCATTGAAAATGGTAGACAAAGAGTATTTAGGGACATAGAGGTATAGCCAGGAGACCTTGGTGTCACTTCTATGATCATGGAAAGGGAGAGTAACAACTATATGCTCAATAGTATCCAAAGCTACAAAGAGATCAAGGAGGAAGGCAACTTTTAAAAGACTATGGAATTTGGTGACCTCTCAGAGAGCAGTCCCAGTAGATTGGTAGGGTTAATGGATTGCCTCTTTTTCTGGAAAAAAAAAAAATATATATATATTTGTGTATTAATTTGTGCATATATGTATATCTATATATATAAAATTTGTGTATGTATGTGTATATATATACATTAATTTGTATATATATATGTATGTGTATATATATTATATATATATATATATATGTATATGTGTATGTGTGTGTGTATACACAAATTAATGCCCAAGCAGTTTGTGTCACTGGAATATAATAGATTTATGTTTACACTTATGATACTTTTTAAAAGACTTTATATACCCCTCAAAAACAGGGGAGACTCAAGCTCATTATTATTGATGTTTCCTGTCCTTGAAATCTGGTTAAATGATAGATAAATACCTTTTAAGGGTATTAGCACTTTAAGCTTTGCATAACACACTGTTATGAGACAGGTAGTGCAAATCTTATTTTGTACATTTTACCAATAGGCAAACTGAAGCTCAGGTAGGTAAAATTACTGTTAAAATTACTTCAAATTTTACTCATGTATGACCACATTTCTGGGAAAGTTATGTATGCCTGATTTTTCTCCATTATTTTCCAGGTGTAATTTTTTCCCAATAATAATAAGCTCTAGACAATACCTTCATGGCCTGTAAGTAAGAAATTTGACAGGACCATGTGACATCTTATTGAAGACATATTTTTTTTTCTAAGATCATTATATTCTTAATTGACTCCAACCAAAGCTGACTTTTGCCTATAACCAAGCTAGGATTCCATAAGGAAAGGAAGATTTCATGGTTTCCTGATGATTGAACTACATAGTAAATCTATGTAGGCAAAGTTTGAATCTTAATTAAGAATGATAAACTTATATGGGTCTTCATCCCTTGGAAAATTAAGCAGAATCATCCCTTGTTTTTAGGAAAATTGACCAATAAAGTTTACTTCTGTCATGGTTCTCTACACCAATAACTATAGTAAAGCCTCAGATGAATCAGTAAGTCCCTTACCTGGAGAGAGACTTCCTGGAACTAGAGAGACATCTGTAAATTAGGAAAATGGAATGAGAAAAGAAGAAAATACTTAGCTAGAATAAGGTAACTTGGAGGATGAAGAGCTGCTTAGCTAGCCTTGTTAAGAAGTTTGTGGTTTGGTCACAGTTCTTTTTTTAAATTGATTTTCTTTTCATTCCCCCCAAATCACAAATGAAAATCTATAAATAAATAAAGAAAAAATATCCCCCCAAATGAGAGTTTTGCTACATGAGAGCCATGGATATTGAGATATGTTGATACTAATTATGATAAATATCTTTTAAGGGTATTAGCACTTTAAGCTTTGCATAACACACTGTTATGAGACAGGTAGTGCAAATCTTATTTTGTACATTTTACCAATAGGCAAACTGAAGCTCAGGTAGGTAAAATTACTAAAGTTACTACTCACTTTCACATATCTCATTAGGGTCAGAGGTGGGATATGAACCTAGTTTTCCTGACTCCCAGTCCAGTCCTCTTTTGTCCCCACTATACCATATCCCAGATTCTTACCAGGGCTGCTTCCAGCAATAATGTATAGAGCAAATGAAAATGCTGGGGAAGGTGACCACTACATCTTGCCACCAATTCCAGTGACTTTGGCTGAACTTTCTATAATCAGGCCAGCCAGATTTAGTTTTGATGGATTGTTGTAGGTCCTTGATCTTACCTTCATTGATTCAACATGAAAAGATTCCCTACCATGTTCTGTGGATGGAAAGTGTCTGCTGTCGTTCCAGAGATACTATAGCAATAGTCCATCTAGCATCCTCTTTAACTCTGCTTTTCATGTGCCACTTGTCATATCATAAGTTGCTATCAGGGTCTGAGTATGGACCAGTCCCTACATGTAGGCCACACTACAATAGAAAATTAGCAGACAGGGACAGAGGGGATCTCATGAATTCATTCATGTGCATAAATCATTTGGTAATGAGATATTTGGCTATTTTATGAGAGTTATTTTCTCTACAAGTGTTTGCTGACTAATGTGCTTTTTAGGCTGTTTTAGTATTTTTTTTGACAATTGGTTTATAGATCATATATACCAGAATTAGAACTTGAGTCTATTTCCTTTGACCCCAAGACTGGGGTTATTCCACTACATCAGAGATTAGGCCTGCTTTACTTTCCCCTAGAAGGCAGAATTAGGTACCTTACTACTTAGTAGATGGAATATATTTTCTTTGTACCTACCTTTCTATATAAAGAATAAAACTGTCATCCAATTATTGTAACTGAAATGAGAAATGGAAACAAATTCCAGTTAAATAGAAGAAGAGCTCATAGTTTTCCTTAGAGGTGCAGAGAACAGAGTTGATGAAATTATTTTTGTCATGTGTCAAAAAGCAACAAGAAATAGCATTTCAGAGATTATATACCATGATAAATATTTCAAAAAAAGACCAATATGGAAAAAATTGCAGTTTAGGTCTCAGCACCTATTGCAAAAGATGAATAGGTGGAGAAATTCTGCTAAGAATTCATTAAAACATTCTAAACTTAATCAACACATATGATGATACTCAATGACTTCAATGCAAAGGTGGAAATAGGTAAATCCTGTGAAAAGCATGTTGGAAAACATGGATTAAGAATAAAGAATGGAACTGGAGGCAGCAAGAGTTGAAGACTCCATTAAGAAAGTCACAGATTGGTTGGGAACCCATGAAAGGATCTGAGAAGGGACTGAAAATGATAGCATTCAAATTGAGATACCCCAGTACCAAGAGCTCCAAGATCCATAGTACTCTGTTCTGAGACACCTCTAAGGACCCTGAAGATCTAGTGCTGCGAATCTTAAAGTTTGGGTAGAGTGGTGGTGGTAACTAATCCTGAGAGTTATAGGCCAGTGCAGAAATTCAAGTGACTGGGGTCAAGATCAATCAGGGCCAATCACCTCACCCAAAAGTGCAGCAGAGGGTAGAGCCTCACTCTGCCACAAATCCTCAGTTAAAGAACTAAAGCTGGATAAATTAATATTTTTTTAAAAAAATTATATATCATTATAAATAATTATAATAGACCCAAAGATACCCAAACATTTAGCCTAGTAGAACAACTCCATAACAATTACAAGTACAGAATCAGGGTAAAAGATGGGTTGTATCTCAAGGACTAAATGAATACCTGGAAGAAATGAAGCAAGAGATTAAAAAATGAAATAAAAGTTCTAGAAGAAAGAATTAGGAAGACTAAGTAACCTAGAACAGAAAGTGGTAAACCTTACCCAATGAGCAGACTCCTTGTTAGAACAGATCCAATAATGGACCAAACAAAAATAAGAGAAAATGTTAGGTATCTGCTATCAAAAACAATTAACCTGGAAAACAAGTGGAAGTGAAAGAGAAATAATTTAGAATGATTAGACACCCTGGAAACAATAATCTCATGCTTCCTTTCCCTCCAAAAAATCTCCTGGATACCACATTTCTAGAAATTATAAATGAAAACTAGTCAGATCTGTTAGAACTAGAGGGCAAAGTGAAAATGAAAAGACTCTAATTATTACCTACAGAAAGAAATCCTAAGAGAAAAAGTATAAGTAATATCATAGCCAAAACCAAAGCTTCCACATCAAAGAACAGATATTGCATGCATATAACCTTAAAGAAAAAAGTTCTAGTGTAAAGGAACCTCAATGAGGATCACACAAGACTTAACAGCATCTACTTTAACAAGAAGAAATCTTGGAGTACAACATTCCAAAAGGCAAAAGATCTAAGCTTACAACCAAGAATTACTTCTTTAGCAAAGCTGAGTATAATATAGGGGTGAGTGAGGGAGGGAGAGCAATATTTATGGAATAGAGGATTTTCAAGCAAAAAAAAAAGTGGAAAAGAACCCCAGAGTTGGGTAGGAACTTTGAAATGTGAAAACAAGACTCAAGAAACCTAGAAAGGTAAATTTATTTGAGCAATTGGAGGGGCTGTGAGATGATGAAGGGCTAATATCCTAATGGGGGATGTCTGGGACACTGTTCCACATTTGATTCAATGAATCACTCACAGCTTGAGAGGGCAATGGTTCCCTTGCTCTGAATCAGCAGGTTAGGCAGTGATGATGACAGTGACATTTGGATAGTACCAGAAGCAGCAAGATGAAGAAAGCAGTGGTACCCTGACCTTCAGGGTAATCGCTTCAGTAGCAGTGAAAAGTTCCTCAATGGCAAGATAATAGGAAAATAGTGGTGCCTTGACCCTGATAGTGTTGGCAACAGTGAGACAGTGACCTTGGTAGGGATACCTACCTTTCAAGCAGCAGCTTTAATGGCACCTGAAGCAGCAGAATGGGCAGTGGTCCTCTCGTTTGCAGAATTTTACCATGTAGGCAGATAATAATGTAGGCACCAGACACCTGTGTGTGCATGGAACATATGGGCCCCAGCTGGCCCTGGCCATTTTGGAAGCACTATGAGTCCTAACCAGCTGGTCAGGCTAGTGACGTCAAGGGGCATTTTTTTTTCTGTTTTGCTGGGGATTCTTTGATTTTGCTGCAAAGTTACAATATTGTGGGCTATTGTGCTATAAAGTAGACTTTTGTGAGCCTGCTGGCCTGTGGTATTGGCAGCCAAGGTCAAAGTGAGGCATTTTGTTGGTATACTGGGGGAATTAGGGAAATAGCCAAGACTGTTGAGAACAAGGAAGTTGTGGTTACACTTGAGGAAGCTTGGGTTGACTTGCCCCTAGGTGGATTGATATGAAATCCAGCTGGGGGCCCTTTGCATATGAATAGCACAAAAGCAGTTTTTAGGACTTTGGCTAGGAGCTTGAGAGCCCAACTACCTTAGCTGAATACTGTAGGTTCATTGAATATCATTTTGAAAGTATAACTAAATGCATCTGCTTTTGTTGACTGTTGAATAATAATTGTTTCATTTCATTCTAATAAGAAACTTAAAGTAGTAGAGGAGATTCAGTCAGGCTCCAACTACAACAGAGGCCTTATACTTGTAGACAACAGACTAATTCCTTTATAACATGAATATTTTCTTTGACAAAGGACTCAAAGATATTTGACATGACAAGCTCTTAATAGTATTACAAAAAAGAAGAAATGACATAGGAAATGATAGCCAGAAAAAGACTTGTTACTGATATGAGGTTATTCCTCTATCAATTGTCTGTGTAAGTAGAGACCACCAACTTATTAAAATAAAGATCAAAATTACTACAAAACTAGAAGAAAGAATAAAAAATGGGAAAATTATAATTAACATGCAATTAAAACAACACCAGCATGAACTATCTAGCTGAGATAAAGACAATGAAAAAGAAGATATGGGTGGAAGAAATGTCATAGACACCAATTAAAGTAATTTCATATAAACATTCAACCAGTGTAAATCAAATGTCATAACTAGGCCAAAAGAACCCTAAAATCACATTAGTTAGCAAACACATTAGTTACTTGTAAAGCAGAGACATAGGGCAGCCCAAAGTAACACCACTTCAGGATGCTAATAAATTTGTAAAATTTTATTGAGGTTTGTGGAAGGTTAGGAAAAGTATCATTTCATAAGAAACAACAGAGCATAAAATCAGCTCAAAGAAACTTCACTGAGAGAATCAATTAAGCAAAATCATCTCAAGGGTATTAAAGGAAAAAGCTTGGAGGACAACAAAAAATGGAAAGATGGAAAGGAGCCATTAAGATTTTTTTATAAGATACTTTTTTTTTTATCTTCATAGAAAGAATAACTGCAGTTGGACTCTAATATTATAGTCTGAGAAGTGCTGCATAAGGAAATAGTAATGGTACTAAAGAGAAAAAGATGGGGAAATCAGGTAAATTAGACCAAGTGTAGAGGAAGTGATCTCTGCCAGAGGGTACACAATTATAAAGGTGTTTAGGGTTTGCAAGGTATCTGAAACAAGAGAAGATACTAAACTCCAAGAAAAATGTCTTGGCTTTTATTAATGCTAATATAATGTGACCTAGAAAACATCAACTATTGATCTATATGTCTACTTTCCCATCTACATACATTTTTTATGAGAATAATATATCCATATATCCAGGTTATTATTAATGATGCTATTAGTAGGCAACAAGCAGACTTTCCCAGGTGATATTTTATAGTAGTCTACATTTCTATCTTATTGTGACACAATTGACTTAAAGATGTAGAGAATCCCATTGTGACTGTTGCCTGCCTACTATTAAAAAAAAAGCTTTTGATTTGGTAGAGCAAAGAGCCACTTTAAACTCTCTTACAACAATGTTTCCCATGCATACGTACATCAAAATTATACAAAATTCCTTGAAAGATATAACAAAGAAAATCGTCTTCAATGACCGTTTGATTATTAATTCTGAGTAGGGCATAAAAGAGCCAGATGTATGCTTGCCAACGATGTTCACTACTGTCATGGCAAAGATCCAGTATAAAGGCCAAGATGAAGGGGGATTCCCCAAAGATGATGAGGTTCTCCAGATGCTCCTATTTGTGGATGACATTGTCCTGGTTGCATCAAGTCCCAGAACATTGTAGAGCTTCCTGGACAAGATCCATTATCCACTCAAAAGAGTTTGGCCTGAGCATCCATACATGAAAAATCAAATGGAAAAGAAAAAAAAAAAAACATTTATGCACTTATTATGTGCCAAACACTGTAGTAAGCATTAGGAATACAAATAGAAAAGCAAAACAGTCCCTACTCTTAAAGAGCACACTTTCTAATGGATGAATCATGCCTATTTTACAGAATTTGACATGCAGTTAGATGAACAACCCCTATAGAGCCTATCCATCTACACATATGACTTGGACAGATATTGCAAATGGACGATGAGTTGGGTCCAGAGCTGAATAGGAAGAGAAGAGTGGATTGGATTGCCTTTGACAAATTGCAGAAGTCTTATAATTTTTTTTTAATGCCAATATTTTATTGGTGTTGTTGTATACCACAAGTTATGGAATGGTATAGTGTGTGAAGAAATAAAATTGAGTAGCATTCCCAGGGCAATGGAAAGGAACATGATAAATGTGAACAGTCTATAACACAAAACAAATAAAGAACTACAAAGAGGGATTGGAAATGTAGAATTGGAAAGCAACTTGCATTGGTCACATGGCAAGAGTGAGGGATAATTACTATTTAGTCCAATTACTACATTGTCATCTTCATGATGTCAATAAGAAATGAGGAAGGCCCCTAGCACATTGAATCAATGGTCCGTGGTGAACTTATGGGAAGACATGGATGTGCATGGGTGGGCTACAATGGGTGCACTATTGGCACAAGAATACATATTAATGAGATAACTAATTTGTTTTAGCAAGAGTCACTTTATCTTGAAACCTTTATTGGCCTGATTCTTATGCTTAATCATGGAGTAAAGGTGACTCTGGGTTTTCAAAGGCTATGCCAATGAAGCCTAAGCTTCTGTTAGGTCTCTCTAAACTAGAAAAGTTTTGACCATATGTCTGGTGATGGATTGTATATTTGTTGAGTATGTTTGTTGAGCTTAGAAGAGTGTGGAAAGTCATCACTGCAGTTAGATGAAAGGTGATGAATGATTTGGACAGATGAATGCAGAGGTGTTGCTGTTCTGTGCTGGGAGAGGGAGAATCTCCCCCATCCCAGTCAAAA
The DNA here is from genome assembly GCF_900497805.2 of Vombatus ursinus. Classification (NCBI taxonomy): domain Eukaryota; kingdom Metazoa; phylum Chordata; class Mammalia; order Diprotodontia; family Vombatidae; genus Vombatus; species Vombatus ursinus. The sequence goes on along the minus strand of NW_020954564.1, from coordinate 3,912,072 downwards.
TTACAGATCTTTGAAATATTAAAATGGGGGAGAAAGAATTGCACTTGTAGTAAGAGGACCTGGGTTTTAATTCTATCTCTATTACTATCTCTGTTGTTCATTCTTCATTTCCAAGAGGATCAATGACAATGATGTCTTGCATGTGAATTTGACTTAAGTGAGGCAGTGTTGCACAAAGCCATCAACCTTACTCTCTCTTCCAGAATCATTGAAGTCCAATGGCAAGACAAACATCAAGATGCAGTGGATGACCTTGGCATCTTCAATGCCTGACCAAAGCCAAGAGCTTCACAGAACCTGCTTCAGTTGCTTAACGTGGCTATTGGAACAAATTGTTCTTATCCAACCATTCCCCTGGTGAAAATCTTCACATGCCTGAGGCAGACATCTCCCTAACTCATTGAAGGGTTTCAAGCCTGTCTCAGTTTCTCAACTTAGTTCAGCCCATCGGCCAACACAGTTTTGCTGGGGTGTGGTCTCTGTACATGCTACAGTTTCTTGGAGCTACGGGTGAAAATTGGGTGAGACATGGACACCAAAGGTGGATAAGCAGCCCTGAAAAGAGCTTGGCAAGCCCTCACACCAGAGGTGCTAGTCCACCCTGATCACCCCATACACCCCTCTATTTCTGTAATTTACTGGGCAAGTCACTTCATCTTTCTAGGTCTCACTCTCTTCATTTGCAAAAATATGGGGGTTAGACATGAATCTGGTCCAACTCTAAAGTCTACAATCCTTTCTATGAACTATGGATATGACCCTGATATTTAGACTACTTCTGTGAGGCACAAAATCCCTTGATGCTTCCTCTACCTTCTCTCACTTTTGAACCACAATAAAAGTCTTCCTGGGGCAGTGGACTTTAATACATTTCATTCTAGGGTATTGAGCCTTCTTTTGTATCAATGCAAGAGGAGAGAAGAAATTTACATTGTAGTGGGAGTGTGGTGGATTTACATTTGTAGGGAAGTGGAGTCATTGATAATCGGAAATGATTGGAGAAAGGTGATAGAAAAGAAGCTATCTGATTGGTCCTCTTTCCCAAGATAGTTACCTTTCTTTTCCAGATAACCTTCATTTTTTGAAGTTAATATATCTCCACTTAGAGATAACATGAGGCTATTTTGGCTATCCATGAGACAAAGAAAAATACAAATAGCAGCACTATACAGTAGCCTCATTTTCTTCTTTTCTATTCTCTTTTGTCCTCTTCTTTGGTTATTACATCACAGCCATTTCTGGATATTACACATCTCACCTGCCCACCCCCAAACTGTGAATTTTCTCTTATAATAAAGAAAAAATTAAGGAAAACCAATAGATACATTAACCAGTTCTGACTCTGTGTAACACTCCACACCTTTAGTCCTTCTTCTCTCCAATGAAAAGAAAAAAGGGTTACTAGAAATTGGTGAATACAATGGCATCACTTCTTATTCAAGGTGGTGGCAGCTGGAGAACTTTGATGATATTTGCCAATGGTTCTCCTGTTGTGGTTGATGAGCTTTCAATAAAAATGTCATTCCTTATAAAGAAACTTCCTCTTGGCTTTTCTAGGATCATATGATTTAGAACCATCAAGACTCTTAAAATTAATGTGATCTAGCCACCTCATTTTTTTAGATGAGGAAACTGAAGCCCAGAGAGGTTTGGTGACTTTTCTAATGTCATAAAGTTAATAATTAACGTCAAGGATTGAAACTCAGGAGTTATTGTACTGGCCGCGCCGACCTTGTGCCGGCTGCTCCGTACCCTCTCCTCCTATAAGGAGCAGGCTGCCAGAGTCATACTCACTTTCGAGTCTTCGGTTCTCAGCCGGATAAACACACAGAGACTAGCCATAGGGAGGCGCCAACACCAGAGCTTTATTCAGAGGCCATCACAGCAAGCCATCACAGCAAGCCCAAGCAGCAAGGCCAGAGCAACAGAGCAGGAGCCAAGAGAGAGCGTGTGATCTGACCACGCTAGTCCTAAGTACATACCTAGCCCCTCCTCCCCAGCCCGCTTACTAGCCAATGATTGTAGGGTCAGATACCAGAAGGGGCTGTCTGAGTTTAGCACACCAAGGGGGAGGGAGTGACGTAGGAGGCTAGGACTGGATACAGGAAGGAGGCATCTGGGATTAGTGCATAGACAGAGTACGTGACCTAGGAAGTCAGACTCAGATACTGAGAGGAGGGGTCTGGGGTCAGTGCTACACAAAGGGACCCAGGAAGTCAGGAAGGTCACAAGATGGAGGCGTCTGGGGTTGACGTTGCATATAGGGAGGGGACTAAGCAAAGGGAACTCAGTCCTCTGCCGTCCCACTCCCACATGGCACTGCCCCTTGCCTCAGGAGCACAAGCTCCGGCTACTTCCTTGCACCCAGCTTATCTCACATAGCACTGCCCACTGCCTCAGGGCCTCTCCGTACCCAGCCCATCCCAGTTCACCACGACTCCGCCTACCACAGCCCCTGCCTCGACTTCCAAAAATACCCAGATCTTACCCTAATCTTGCCACAGCGCCCACCTGGTAGTTGCCAACATCAGACAGTCCCTCACAAGTTATAATTTCAAATCTGGTACTTTTTTTTTTTTTACTGTCTCTCTCTGTGCTAGCCTGGCATGTCACACAAATGCTGGACATACTATTAGGTCATATTTCCATAGTGCTTCAGAATTTACAAAACATTTTCCTTCCAACAGCCTTGTGGGATAGGAAGTTTAAGTATCATTATCCCCTTTCCCTGAGATTCAGTGAAGTTAAATGACTTTCACATGTTCATATGTTAGCATGCCTGAGGTGGCATTTAAATCCAGGCCTCCCAACTCCAAAGCTAGGCAGTGGTCTATCCACCATATCATGCTGTCCCCAGTAGTCATAGATCCATGCTCAGAGCAATATGGAATTTTGATTTGGAAGGTAATTTAGGGAATATTGAATTAAATCCCTTCAATTCATTTAGGAGTAAACTAAGGTCCTCATGGCTCTTATTTAAAGACATACAACTAGCAAGTAACAGAATGGGGATTTGATCACAGCTCCCTTGATGTCAAAAGCTACGGTCTTTCCACTGCTCCACAAATTGATGATTCTCATAAGGAATATGGGCTTCCCTATTTCATCTTTTTCTCTTCTTTTTCCCTCTGGTCAGGTCTATATGAACATAGCTGAAAATATGGAGGTAGCTCCCAAAGTATAACAGTTGACATTTATATGGAACTTTAAGATTGTCAAAGTGTTTTCTATACATTCACATTTGACCACAGTCCTGTGAGTTTGGCACTATGGGGGTGTTTTTGTTTATTTGGTTTTGTCCAGATCTATCATTTCATCTTCATGTGGAATTCCAGATGATCAAATTACCCCCAAGCAATGCAGGTTGACACAGGTTTTGTAATTTATAAAGGTTGTTTGGATAACTGAGAAATAAAATGATTTGCTGGTGGTTACACAGCCAGTAGAGCAAGACCTGAATCCAGGTTTTGCTGCTGTACTTTAAGGACCATTTGTCCTTTCTATGAACTATATAGCAGATGACCCCTACTATATGTACTGTTTCTCCCTGTTAGAATGTGAGCTCCTTAAAAGCAGGGACTATCTTGCTTTTATATTTTTATTCTTACCATTTAGCACAGTACTGGTAAATAGTAAGTGATTAATAAATACTTTCAAGTTCATTCACCTGGAAACCCTCTATTCATCATACGGGGGAGCAGAGGGGGTGAGGAGGTTCTCACAGGTACTTAACAGATGAGAAAATGGAGGTTTGTAGGTAAAAACTGAGATCCACAGTGCTCTGAGGGATAGACAGGTAGCATATGTCTGTCAGTGTTGAATGACACAGCAATTCCTTGGCCCTATTGATGGGAGCAGAGGGAACTGCCTGCATAAGGATTGGCTGCTGAGATATCAAGAGCCCCCTTCTCAGTAGATCTTTAGAAAATTACTCTGTTGTTGGCTCTCCCTTTCTTCCTCCAGTATATATTGTGAGTAACTTTTTCTTTCTGGGACTTCCCATGAGCAGTGGGGAAAGGACATTTATAGTGGCTTTACATGTGCTGCTTAAGCCACCCTGAATTAGGATCCTGAGGTCCTGGTTGTTTTTCTCACTTTATGTTTCTTTCTTTAAATCTTGGCGTCAGGACAGTAGTCCTGATAGATTTTTCAGGAGCAGGAGACTCTGGAGTTAGGTAGACCCTAGATTTTTCAATTGGTGCTGGCATTTCTTGGGTGGGGAGAAAGTATTCTGAGTAGAAACTCTAGATGCTAGGAACATATCTCCCCCCATCCTCATCTTCTACACTTCTAGCAGTCTGGTAAGGTAAGAGGTCAGTGGTGGCAAGTGCTTATGTAGGACATTCATGGCAACAATACCTTGCTGATAGTGTCCATTTGCAAAAGAGAAGGTAACTGCAAATCAGTCATATCCAAGGCATTATGAGTTGAGGAAATAATGAGGAGTTATTTGAGTGGTTAAGGAATTGATTTCTTGATGACATTTAAGTCTGGACATCTGGACTATAGTTGACTTGCCTTGATGAAAACTGTCTACCAGGGAATGATTGTTATTGACTGCTCCTTCCTTTGGTGCTTCAAGGATATATAACTTAATTTTTAGTATGGTACTCCTTCCAATGGTGTGGATTTTTACCCCCTAGGACTTATTGGATGGTCATTCAGAGTTCTCATGATCCCAAAATTCATCATTTTCTGGCCGGATGTCGCTTAGAACAATCAGGCTAATTAGAATCATGAGACTTAGAGAGGAAAAAGGGCTTTGGCTAACATATAGTTCAATATCTATACTTCACAGACAAGGAAATTCAGACCCAGGTTTACTCAGTCACATAGCAAGTAAATAGAAAAATCTGGATTTGAACCCAGGTTTTCTGACTCCGAATCAAGGGCTCATATTTTTCAATTTTAAGTTCATTTACCCATATCCTATATCAATTTTACTTCTGCATTTCATTTTTTTCTATTCTGTTTTTCCCCTTTTTGTTTGTTTCGCAATGTCATGTAAATAGCATTCCTTAAAAATGAGTGCATTCCATAGAATCTCCCACCTTCCCACACCCAGAGCAGCTCAATCAGTCAATGAACAAATATTTATTAAGGACCTACCATGCACCAGGAACTGTGCTAAGTGCTGGGGATACAAAAAGAGACCAAAAAAAAAAAATCCCTGACCTCAAGGAGCTCACAATAAAATGGTGTGTGTGTGGGGGGGGGGGGTCAACAAACAAACAAATATATACAAAAAAATATGCAGCATAAATAGGAAATAAGTAACCAAGGGAAGGCAAAAGAATTAAGAGAGGTTGGGAAAGGTTTCTTGTAGAGGATGAGATTTCAGTTGGAATTTCAAGAAAGCCAGGGAAGCCAGTAGACAGAGGTCAGGAGAGAGAGCATGGAGGACAGTAAGAGGAAAAGTACTGAGTGGAGAGATAAAGTGTCTTATTTGTGGAATAGCCAGGAGAGCAGTGTCAGTGTTTTCATTAGAAAAATCTTTTCTATGTAAAGAAGCTGCTGATAGTTTCAAGAGACTGATGATAAAAAATTAAAGTACCTATATGTACAAAATATTTATAGCAGCTCTTTTCTGGTGGTAAAGAATTAGAGATTGAGGGGATGCCCATCAATTGGGGAATGGCTGAACAAATTGTGGCATGTGATTATGATGGAATACTATTGTGCTATAAGAAATGATGAGCAGGATGCTCTCAGAAAAACCTGGAAAGACTTACATGAGCTGATACAAAGTGAAATGTGCTGTGTAAAAAGTAACAGCAATATTATAAGATGACCAACTGTGAATGGCAGCTATTCTCAGAGATGAAATGATCCAAGACAACTCTGAAGGACTTATAATGAAAAAATACTATCCACCCTTGAAGAAAGAACTGATAATGTCTGAATACAGATTGAAACATACTTTTTTTGCCTTCTTTTTTTTGATGAGGCAATCAGGGTTAAATGACTTGCCCAGGGTCACACAGCTAGTAAGTGTCATGTGTCTGAAGCTGGATTTGAACTCAGGTCCTCCTGACTCCAAGGCCGAAGCTCTATCTACTTCACCACCTAGCAGCCTTGAAACATACTTTTTAAACTTTATTTCTCTTGAGGGTTTTTTTTTGTCTATGTTTTCTTTCACAACATGACTAATATGGAAATGTTTTGCATGACTACACATGTGTAACCTATGTCAAACTGTTTGTCTTCTCGATGAGGGGAGGGAAGGAAGAAGGGAGATAATTTGGAACTTGAAGTTTTAAAAACAAATGTTAAAAAATGTTTTTACATGTACCTGGGGAAACATTAAATACTATTTTTTTTTTAAAGAGACTGATGATAACATTTGAAGACAGGGATTTAGTCACTAGCCTTAAGGCAGCATCTGTCTAATGTTAAACTATAAGGATTAAAAAAAAAAAGATTAGTTTATTATCTAGATGCTTTCTTTGCATACACCAAACAGCTATATATTTGGAGACCTGTGGAGGTCAGGTATTACATTTCAACTTTGAACAAGTTCTTTTTTTTCTTTAACACTTTTTATTCTTCTTCATTCTTAATATTTTACTTATTCACCAAGTTCCATCAAGTTTTCTGCCCAAATACATTATGGATTCATTTCTCTCTTCTCCCTGGGAGTGAAAAACTAAGGGAAGGGCGAATCCTCTTATTTGCCAGGAACACAGTTCTGGAAAGGAAGCAGTAGGAGATAAGACTGAAAAGGTAGGTGGAGACTAGATTCTAGAGTTCTACCAAATCCAGGATGAAGTGATTAGATTTCAGATTAAATTGGTAGTCTATTTATTTAGACTTTCTGTCATAGACTGAAGGGAGCCATTGGAGATGTTTAAATAAATAAATCAACAAACTTTTATTAAGACTCTATGCAGGTTAACCACAGAGCTAGGCACTGGTCATACAAAAGTAAAACAGTTATTGTCCTCAAGGAACTTACATTCTGCTAGGGAAATGAAGTATGTTCATAGATAAGCAAATAAAAAGAGACTTGGTGACAGTTGCAGTAACAATTAAGGAAATCAGAAAAGGCCTCTTAAAAGAGATATTATTTGAGATGAACCTTGAAGGAAAGCATGAGTTTTAAGAGAGGGAGATGAGGAAGGAAAGTACAGTAGGTATGAGGTGGAGTCTGTGCAAAGGCAGGGATGTGGGATTTAAATTCAGGAAACAGATTCTTGGAAGTATGTTCAGGAATGGTGAGGGGGAAAACCACTGAGGAGACCATCTGGACAATAGTCCAGATAAGAGAGGTTTAAGACCAGAACTATTAAAGGGTAGAAACTGGGAAGGGAAGAAAGCAATGAAAGAGATGTTCAGGAGGTAAAGGTCAGCAGAATTATTTTGACTGATTGGAAGTATATGGGCACAAAGAAGAATGAATCAGAGACGACTTCAAGGTTTCAATTCTAGGTGATTGGCAAAGTGGTGGTGCCACTAAAAACTGTGGGCACCAGGAGGAGCAGGATTTTAGGGAAATAAAGATCAGAGCATCTTGGTCTGATATTTAAAGTATAAAGGTGAGACTGATTGGTTTACTCAATCATATCCCACTACCCCACTAGTAAATGATAAAATGCCCTGGTACTTTAATATGGTAAAAACAATCAATTAATCTCAATCATGGGCATTAGTTTAAATCAATCAATCAAGCATAGACTTTAGACTAAGTATGGAAAAGGACTTGGAACTTCAGTGACACTGCATAGGAATGGGTATCCTATTAGGATAAGCTGAGGAAACTTGGTCATGCTCTAGGGGTCATCTATAAATTATCAAATGAGTTCAAAAGAACTTTCTAGCGAAGTCCCCAAGGATACCCAGCTTGGGAGAGGGTATGTATTAAAGAGAACAATCTTTCTGGCCTTATCCCAGGTCTTCTCCCCGCCTACCTCCTCCACCTTTGGTCAGAGCTTCTTTTATTGACTATTGGCTCCTCCTCTATTGGCTATACTGATAGCATCAAAAAGTCTAGAGGATTTTGGACTTCCCATTTTCCCATGTATGTCCTAAAATCATCCCGGGTTTAGCGTCCTGATCCCATGCCAGTATCTGTAATAGGAGTCACACATGGGCTGGACATATGCTCATGTAACCACAAGAATCTTAGCAATGAAACTGTATCCTGCCTAAAGGGAACTTCTTGAGCATCCAATGAATGGAAAAAAAAAAAAAAGACTTCAGAAACTAGTCATCATGAGTTAGTCCTTTGCCACATGTGAATTCTGAGCTGGAGGACTCTACATGTACTTGTTGGGAGGGTATGTGTGGCTTTTGGAGAGATGATTTGTGCCAACTTAGTAAATACTTCTTTCTAAAAGCTCCTTAGGGTGGTTGACTAAATTGATTTTCAAATGATAATCTTGAAGGGGAAGCACAGTAATGGCTTGAGCCAATGGCATTAGAGGATCACCCATATCCCTCAAGGGTACCCCTTGTAGCTTAGCTCTTGGAACCAAGATTCAACTGGTGGAATAGAAACTGGAATAAGGATACTCAGTGCTGACATGGGCTACAAAAACCTGAACAATCTCCTTCTAACCTATCTTCCCAGACAGATCTCACATCATTCCCCCTCATAATCCTATATTCCAGCTATTCTCACACTGTATTGTCTGCCACTATGCCTTTGCACATGCTGCCCCCTATGCCTAGAATGCTCTCCCTCCTCACCCTCTACCTCAAAGAATCCCTAGATTCCTTAAAAGTACAGCTCATTTGTTACCTCTCACAAGAGGCTTTTCCTGATCCCTCACTTCTTCATACTGTCCCCTCCCCCTTACAATTTTTTTAAACTTTGTATTTATTTTGAATATATTTTGTACATACTTGTCTGTGGGCATATAATTTTCCTCTAAGAGAATGTAATTTACTTGAAGGCAAGGACTATTATGTTTTTGTATACCAGTACCTAGTATAATGCCAGATACATGGTAGGCATTTAATAAATGTTTGTGAATCTCTAGTAGAAGGGAAAGACTGCTGGTTTTCTAGTCAAAGCCTCGAGCTTAAATCTCTGCTTTGTCACTTTCTACCTATGTGACCTGAGACAAACTAATTTTAATTACTAAGAAGGCAAATTTATAGGCTTCAGTTTTCTTAGCTGTAAAGTGAGGCAATTCACTAGACATTTTTAAAAGTTCCTCTCAAATTGAAATCTGTGATCATATGAAATGAGTTGGAATTTAAACCACTGGCATACAGGCTGTTTTAGCAATACTAAGCCTTTCTCAACGAGATTGTAAAATTCCTTGAAATCAGGACTATATGCTTTGATTTTTCTTGTATCTTCCCAGGGCTTAATATAGGATGGTGACTTGTTTCTTGCTTAGACTTTTGCAATAGCTTCTTAATTGTTCTCCCTGCCTAAAAACTATATCATCTCTAATCCATTTTATGCATCATGTCAAAGTGATGTTCCCCTAACAAGTCTCCTGCTCAATAAACTCAAGGGGCTCCCTATTACCTCTAGGATCAAATGGAAACTCTTCTGTTTGACATTTAAAGCCTTTTACTACCTGGCTCCAACCTACCTCTCAAGTTGTACTATTCATTATTGCCCCCTCAAGCATTCTTCTGTTCAGCTAAACTTGCCTTCTTGTTGTTCTGAAAACATGATATTACATTATCAAAGTCTCTATGTCTTTACCCAGACTGCCCTCCTCTCTCATCCTTCCTACGAATTCACTCCCTCTTCCCCTCCAATTCTTAGAATGAATGTTTTCCTTAAAAACTCATTTCAAAGGCCACCTCCAAAGAAACATTTCCCAAACTCCCCAGTTGCTTCCCCCAGCAAACTACCTTGTTATAATCTTGTATGTATTTGTATATGGTTACATATGTATATTTCTATTGGGTAGAATGATAGTAATAGCATTTATATAGCCCTTAAGTTTTGCAAAGCACTTTGCGTATAGCATTACATTTATCTGAACAAAAACCTTGTGTGGTAGCTACTATTATTATTCCTCATTTTACAGGTAGGGAAACTAGTTGGGAGAAATTAAATGATTTGCCAAGAGTCATCCAGCTAGTGTCTAAGGTAAATTTGAACTCTGGTTTTCTTGACTCAATTTCCAGAACTGCAAGCACCTTAAAGACAAGATCTGTTTAATTTTTTTTGTCCCTGTGCTTAGGATATTCCATGGCACACAGTAGGTATTTAAAAACAATAAATATCTGGTGATTGATTGATCTCAGGCTGGTATTGATTTGATTTTTTTAAAGTTTTTGCTTTCGACCTATGTAGTCTGACATAAAGCAGATGTCTTCATTGATTCTCAGACATCATAGATGGTGCTCTGGTTGTATGGGATCATGGTCAAGGGTCAAGTTTTCTTATCAATTCTAATTGCATGGAAACATACTGGGATTTTGGACTAAGGATTGTCTCTTGTCTGGAATTGCAATTGTATTCCATGTCTTTTTTTTTTTTTGAGTTGGGATTGAGGTAATCTGGGTTAAGTGACTTGCCTAGGGCCACACAGTTAATGTGTCAAGTGCCTGAGGTCAGATTTGAACTCAGGTCCTCTTGATTCCAGGGCTGGTGCTCTATCCTCCTAGCTGCCTCTGTGTTTTGTTTGTTTTGTTTTTCTACGAATGATTAAAAAAACAAAGAATATACTTCTTTGTTACAAACCTAAACCTAGAAGAACCCTTCCTCCCTCCTCCAACTCTAGCTCAATTTTGCATGCCAAAGGTTTCCCTTGTTTTACAGATCAGGTAGTTTTATAGATCAGAAAGAGCCACTGGGAAGTAAGTTTCTGTTAAGCAAATTTTATTTTCTTATTGTCTGCCATTTAAAAATGGCAACTGTGTGCTGATGATGCTATTAATTTTCCTTGGTTAGTGCTGATTTTCACTAGTATTCTAGTGATGTGTATGCTGGAGTACAAAAGAAAGACTATACCACTTTTAGTTAGACTTGGAAAGCATCTTAGAATATAGAATGGAAGATCTAAGAGGGACTTTAGAAGCATAGCCTGTTGGAGCTAAAAAGGAATGTAGAATATAGAACATTAGGTAAGAGTTCTATGTCTCTAACCTAAACTAGTCCCATCACCTTGCTCCTCAGCCATCATCATGGCCTGCCATCACACCCACTCTTCTACCCAAACCCTAGTCTCTCTGCTTCTAGCTCTGGGAACAGTAATTAAATCAGTAAAACCATTCGTAGAAAAGATGCGTCAATAAATTGCTTTTTGACCGTCCCTGTGACTTCCCTGACCAAAATGACTCTCCTTGCCGCTGTTGTCTTCTGTATGTTGTTGTCCTCTATTAGAATATGAGTTTCCTGAGGGTAGAGGCTGTTTTGCTTTTTTTGTCTTTGTATTCCCAGTGCTAGCATAATGTTTGGCACACTGTGAACTCTTAGTAAATGCCCCTTTTATTCATCACTTGAATATAGCAAAGCTAGAAAAGACCTTCAAAATCACCCAGTCGAATCTCATCATTTTGCAGGAAGAAAAAATTATATCCAAAAAGAGGAAGTGACTTTTAAAAGTTACACAGAAAGTAAGTACTTACTGAGCTGCTACTAGAATCCAGGGCTCCTGCCTCCCGGAGCTATGCTTTTGCTATGCGTAGCTCCTGTATCTGTCTGTATGCACAGGTATCACATAAGATAACTACATGGGGAACAGTGGTCCCTTGGGATAAATTAAATCATCCTCATGTTTAATATTGATATTAATCGACCTTTTGAACATTACTTCTACTGCTGCGATCAAACTAGTTTTAAAGCTCCTGCTGATGGGAACAGAGAAAAGGCAATAACCTGACATCACACCAGAGCTGGAGCTGCCTTTTTACTTGACATTTACAAAAATACCTTTAAAAAACCGTATGATTTTGCCAACTACCAGAAAATCAATTAGAAATTCTCAGGTTGAGTTATCCTTCCCATTACTGAGTCATTTGTTTCTCTGTCAACCCTGCCTTTTATGCTCAATGAAGCTTCTTCCAGTCATTAATAAAAGCATATATGGACAAATATATGTGCTTATATCTATGTATGTGCACTACATGTATAGATATTAATAGCTACACGTGCATATATGTATGTGTTTATATTCATATATTGCCATGGTAGAAAGAAAAAAAAAAGACTGGAAACATGGGTTTAAATCTCAGTCACTAACTACTCTATGAATCTGGGCAAGTCACTTCTCTCTGTGCCTCAATCTCTTCACTTCTAAAATAAAAAAGTTGCAGTTGATCTCTTCGGTCCCTTCCAATTCTGACTAAGAGCTAAGTTACCGACCAAGTTTCATGTTCTATGAATCTATAAGTCTATGATCTCCACTTAAAGGATTGTGGCAGACAACTACAAAGTGATATGGTGACTAGCAGAATAATGTCAAGGACATTAGGGTACAAGGACACTATCTGCCCAACTGCCAATGAGTGAGAAGATCCTTTATATTGATATACCACTTCTTAGGTGCTGACTCCTACTGGAGATCTTTATTTCTGCTGGCCTCCTCCCTCCTTCCCCCAAATTATTACAACTTTCTCTTCTTAAAATTTCTTTTAATAAGATTCATTTTTTTAAAATTGTGTTATCATCTGTTGTTAGCTCACAGTAATTTCTTAATACATACCTCTCCCTTCTCTACCCAATTTGACACACCTTACAAGAAAGATTTAAAAAGAAAGAAAAAAGAAGAAAAGAAAAGCAGTCCAGCAAAATAAGTCAATATTCTGACTGTGTCTGACAGGGTTTCATGTTGTTTGCTACAGTATACATGTGTAGTAAATGGTCATCCAGTGTTTGCTTAAAGAGCTTGAGTGAGAGAGCATCCCTTCTCTTTTTCTCAGGGCAGTTCAAGATGTTCTTAGTCTGGAATACTGTTTTCTTTACCTCCACAGTGAAGGAAGGGAAGTACATTTTCACAACTCTACAAGTTTGGTCATTATAATTATACAGTATTTAATTTCATTTTATTGTTCTTTCCATTTGTATTGTTGGAAGAATTTCTTGGATCTCTTTATTAACCACTACATCAGTTCATATAGGTCTTCCCATATTGCTTTGAATTCCTTGTATTAATCATTCTTACAGCACGGTGATATTGCATTGCTTTCATGTACCACAATTTGTTTAACCATTCCTCTATCAATGGATAGTAGAATACGAAGAGGGACTAGATTTGTGATTTCATTAGTATTGGGAACTCATAGATTAGGAAAATTTCTTAACTTATAGTCTTGGAGAGCTGTCAAAATCACTAAAATGTTAAGTGATTTGATCAGGGCCTCATAGACAGAATGTGTCAATAGCAGGATTTGAACCCCATATCTTTCTGGCATCAAGGTCTGATCTCTATCCACTATGTCATTTTTTCCAGTTCTTTGCAACCACAAAAAATGCTGCCATGATTTTTTTTTTGTATGTGGGACCTTTCTGTCTTAGACTTCCTTGTAGTATTGTTTTTTGTTCTTTGTTCTCTAAGAGGACCAAAGACATCATGACTTGCAAGTGAATTCGATTTAAGTGAAGCAGGGCTGTGCAAAGTCCTCAGCCTCACTTACTCACTCACTCCAGAGTCATCTGAGTCCAATGTCAAGACTAGGTCAGGACAACTGGAGATGACCCCCACCTTGCAGTATATGCTTAGCAGTGGGATCTCTGGATAGAAGATTATGCATATTTTAGAAATTAATTTAGCATAGCCCACAATTGATTTCAACAATGGTTAGAAAAATTTGCATGTCCATCTTCAGCATATTATCATAGTTACTTTTACATATTCTTTGAAACAGCAACTAGTTCTATCTCTTGTGATCTTTAGCATTTTACTATGTATGAGGTAAAACCTTAGGGTTGTTTCAATCTATATTTCTCTTGTATTAGTGATTTAGGTGATTATTATATAATTAGTAATTAATAATTAGTGATCATTAATTAGTGATTATTATGATTAGTGAATGTTTCATATGGTTAATAATTTGCAATTCTTTTAAGAACTATTTGTTCACATATTTTGACCACCTTTCCAATGGAGAATGGCTCTTAAACTTATATATTTCTGCCAATTCCCTTTTTATCTTGAATGTCAGATCCTTATCAGAGACATTTGATGATTTTCCCCCCAATTGCTAATTTTCCCTTTTCTCCTAGTTGCATTGATATTTTTTAATGCAAAAGCTTTTGAACTCCATGCAATTAAAATGAGCCATTTTATCTTTTGCTATTTCCTTTATTTACATTCCTTTTGTTTGATTAAGAATTCACCCTCTAACCATAGTTGCAAGTGGCATTTTTTCTTTTCTAATAGAAAAAAAACTAATTTGTGTGTACTTTTCATTTACTTATTTATATGTAAAATGCTGCTCTTTGGAGGTGATAATTTCTTCCTTTTTCAATGCCTAGCACAGTACCCATAGTAGGCACCTAATAAATGAGTTTGAATTGAAGTTAAGTCTCATAACCACCCTGTGAAATAGGGCAGATATTACTATCCTAATTTTGCACATTGAGAAACTGAGGCTCAATGAGGTAAAGTCATCTACCTAAGGTCAATTCAATTAAATTTAACAAGGTTCCATTTACTAGAGGTCTCCTGTGTGTAAAATCCTGTGCTATAAGCATCAAAAGATGATGAAGAAGATACAGTCTCTGAATTTAAGGATTTTATAGTTCAGTAGGCTGTAGAATCAATTAGTGTCAGAGATGGGGCTAGTAACCAAGTTTCACAAAACTGCAGAATTCTAGAGTTAGAAGGGACCTTAGTGGTTATCAATCCAACCCAGATTAAAAGGAGAAAAAAAAAGAATCCCTACTAACACATGTGTTTCAAAGAGCCATCCAGTGTTTGCTTGAAGACTGCCAGTGAGAGGGGATCTTTTTCAAAAATTTCCACTATTGGATAGGTCTAATTGATAGGGAGTTCCCCCCCCCACCTCCTTACCTCACACCTAGATTTGCCTTTTTTGCAACTTTCACCCTCGTTCCTAGTGCTAGCCTTGCCCTTTAAAGCCAAATCCAACAAATCTAATCTTTCTTTCCCATTACAGCATTTCAACTTCTTGAATATAGCTATCATTTTCCTCCTGAGTCTTCTCTTCTCTAGGCTAAGCAACCCCAGTTCTTTCTTTCTACTCACATAAGAACGAACTCAAGGTCTTTCACTATTGGTTGCTCAGTCTTGGATGCTCTCTAGATTATCAAAGTCCTTCTTAAAATGTGCTCTATAGACCTAAGTTCAATATTCTAGATGTACTTCACCAAGGGCAGATTTCAAAGGAAACATCACTCTCCTATCTTCTCTTGACTCAGTCTAGTGTGTGCTCCTTTCACTTTATGAATGGGTATAATAGGAACATTAATAAACACTTTTTAGTCCATCCTTGTACTATTAAACTGAGAGATCTTTATATGGACACAGTTAAGTTCTGTGTCCTATTTTAAGCCTAAACCCATTCCCTTCCTGTACCTTTTTCTATAATAGGCTTCTGTTCTTAGCCTGGGTGCTAACAGTGACAGGATGGAAGAGAAAATATGCGTGGTCTTGTTGCTCTGGGATGTAATCAGGTTTGGTAAAGGGGTGGACCTTGGATCAAAGGGAAGATAGTGCTTGTCAGCAGGCATCAGAGAGATAAGGCTAAATGGAAAGTATTTCTCTGAAAATTTCCAGTGGAAGCAGGTTTTCCTTCTACATCATTGTAGGTCCAAAAAAGCAGGGAGATGAATTGTCAGAGGTGCTGTTCCCAGAAACTCAAAAACCTTCCCATGATTCCTTTGTCATATTTACTGTTATTAAAACAGTAAGGAAGAATACACATAAGGATAAAAACGTGAGATCTTGAACAGTAGTAAAGTAAATTATTATAATTGTTATGCATTTATGAAATACAGAATATTTTCCTATACTCTTTTAGTTCTCCTACCTTAATTTTATTTATTAATATTTTATCATTACTTTATTGTATTATATATAATTTACATATAAATGAAATATAAAATATATAAATATAAATTTATATACAAATCATATATTTATACATAGTGTATTAGTAAGAGCCTAAAATCCTAATTTATGTCAAATTATAATTATAATAATAACTGTCATGTATAATGCTTTATAGTCCCACAATGCTTTGTATTTATCTCATTTGAGCCCCAAAGTAGCTTGTGGGGTGGCAGGATAGGTACTATTATTCCCATTTTGAAAATAAGATAACTAAGGCTTGGATAAATCAAGTTACCTAGAATTTTAAAATTGTGTAACTGGATGGAAACTTAAAGATATCCTAGTCCTAGGGTCCTTAACCTGAGGTTCACTGATCTATGAACTGATTACAAGGGGTTCATGAACTTCATTAAAAATACATCTTTATTTTTATTAGCCTCTAACTGAAATTTAACATTTCCTTCAATTATTAAAAAAAAAAACACATTACCTTGAGAAAGGGTCCATAGGGTTTACCAGACTGTCAAAAAGGTTAAGAATCCCTGATTTGGTCCAATTCTTAAATAAGTATAAATAAGTAAATAATGCATAAGCAAATAAACAAATAATGTATAAATAAACAAAAAGAATCTTTAAGAGATGAACAAGTGACAAAAACAGGATTCCAACTCAACCCTTCAAGTTGGTCATTTGCCATCATACCATGCTGCCTCTCACATGTAGGAAACAACATTTCGAGCCCATTCGGGTCACTTAATCACTAAAACATGAGATTAAATGGCAGGATTGACATCATACCTAAGAGGTGTATGTATACACATATATACATACATTCATGTATAGAATAAGAGGCAGCAGCACAGTGTTGTGGATAGAGAGCTGACTCTGCAGTAAGTACAGACCCACATTCAGGTCCTGCCTCTGGCACAAATGACTGTCCAAGTTACTTACCTTCTCAGTGCTCCTCAGTTCCTAAACTTCCTAAGAATTCCAAAGAAGATGCTGACCTGCATTGGTAGAAAGAGTTCCTCAGCTGGATCTCCTTAAACAGATGAAATCACAGATCTCATTCAACCATTTCCCCCTTCAAAAACATAAACATAGGGAACATTTGGACCAGAAAGATAAATGTAAGTACCAGAGTACAAAAAAGTCAATGATACAGATTTCCATTCATGTGCTCAACACTCTGCAAAAGACAGAAAAATCACCCTGTCCCCTCCCTCCTCACCACTTCCACCCTTGGAAACTTTCAATCTAGTTGAAGAAGCAAGACTTATACACAGGAAGGAAGCATTGTGGCATAGAGGAAAGAGTACTGGACGGAGAGTCAGAAAGCCTGACTTAGCTTAGCCTAAAGGCTCAGCTCAGACACTGTTTCACTCCAGAACCATGTTTAAGTCACTTTCCCTCCCTGTGCCTCAGTTTCCTCTGTAAAATGAGGGAGTTTGTCTAGCTGAGCTCCAACTCTAACTTTCTAAGACTCTAACTTTCTAAGAAAGTCCATCAAATTCTTAACTGAATGATACCATCTGTAGGTGCTCTATGAATTCAGAGAGGGAAATTTTTCTACTATTCTTAGCCTTAGAATTTTTCTTACCTACCTCAACAAACTCTTCTCAGGAGTATACCTCAGGAGGTGGTGTCTGGAAACTATGGAGGGGTATTTCAAGACATAAATGGATGAGGGAGAAAATGTTAAAATGGGTCCAGGACAAGTACAGAGAGAAGGAGTACAAATCCCTAGGTGCTTGTCTGAATGAAATGAAGGGTTTTTTTTAGCCTTTTGATTGACACCCAACCCTCCCCCCTCCTTTATGCTGTTGTGTGTTAATTTCAGATACTATATTCCCTTCCACCCCTCTTCTCTCAACAATAAGCAAAAAGGTAATTTGTCTTTCCCCCTCTAAATCACAACAGGGAACTCTGTGCTTGCACTCTGATCACCTCTCCATACCCCATCCCCTCACCACCCAGTATCAATCCCCCTCCACTCTCCCCTTCAGACTTACATTGTCAAAATGTGGAGAAATTAATTGATTTGTGAAAGGAAAGTGCAGGCAGAACTGTATTAAATCAAAACATTCTTTTCATACCTCCCAAGCTTTCAACAAGGAGCAGAGATTCTTCAAAAATGAGGAGGGGGAGCAGGGCCAGGAAGGAATGGGATGGGGGAGGGAACACTGGGAACTGAGAAAGGAACAATCAGGAGAAGCTGAGAAGATCTGAAAGTGGGTTTAATGTTTCTATATTAGAAATTTGGCTTCAGTGCTACTCTGAACAAAGTCACTGAAAGAAACAAATACCATATTCAGTTTTCTAGGAAACTATTGCCATATGTGATGGAGTTGGAAACCTGCCCACTTTCTTCCCACACCCCTAAAGTCCCCCACCCCTTCCTCAGTCCCTGTTGATTTACTAAAGACTCTGATTAAGTTTTGTGAAATCCATCTCTTTGCCTTCACTTCCATATACATTACAGATGGGCTGAAGGAGAAATGCTCCTTGCCAGCCAATAGGAAAGAAGGTAGCCCCACTCAACACTGGGTGTAAGAAAGAGCCAGAAGTTCAAGTACTTAAGAACAGGGGTGTGTGAGTCAAAATCCAACCTGACCCTGAGGTTGAGTTGGGTAAGGTAAGAAAACAATAATCCCTTGCTCCCCAAACTCCTTGAAATTCCAAATTTCCAATGAATCCCAAAGGATGGAAATGGTGGAACAAATCCCACATTTCCTCAACAACATGGCCTAGAGTAGGTCTATGCAAGGGAACCACAGTCAGGAAATCACTGATCCCTAATAATAGTAACAATTCACATTTCTAGTGCATTTTAAGTTTTACAAAGTACTTTTCTTACAACAGCCCTGTAAGAGAAGTGGTATAGGAATTATCACCATTTTCCAGATGAAGAAAGTGAAACTCAGCAAGATGAAGGGACTTGTCCATTGTTGCATAGCTAGGAACAACCACAACTGAGATTCAAAACCGCATCTCTCAAGACCAAGTCCAGTGCTTGTTCCAATTCATCACATTGCCTCTCTATCAATTAATCAGTCAATTAATTTATTGATCCATAAACATTGTGCTATGTGCAAGACACTGTCCTAGGTGCTGGTGATACAGAGATAGAAATGAAACTGTCCTTGCTCTCAAGGAGCTTGTATGCCATCTGGGAAATGTAGATGTGCTCAGATAAGAATACATGAAATATACAAAAGTAAATAGAAGATAGTTTGGGAGGGGAGGGAAGGCAGGAATCAGGAAAAGCTTCATATAGAAGGTAGTACTTGAATGTAGTTTTAAAGAACTTTAAAGGGAGCTTCCTAGATCCCCTTTATGTTTTGTCATCTTCTATTGGATTTCAAATTTCTTGAAAGTAGACTATCTCATTTTCTTGTACTTATATCCCCAGCACTTAGCAAAATGCCTGGCATATAGGTGTTTTTTGTTTGCTTGTTTTTTTTCTTCTCCCAGTTACTAATTCTCTTATTCTCATACCTATCAGGAAGGCAAGAAAAATAAAACACATTACAAACATAATGTAATGTAATTATAAAATGTAATTCATTACAAATGTAATGTAACAATGTAATCCAAACAAATGTGATTTAAAACAAAACATACTACTAATACAATAAAATACAATGCAATATAATATAACACAACATTATACACACATACATATATACACATATGTATATATGTGTGTAAATACATAAATATGACAGTATATCATATCATATCACATAAAACAAATTCTGCCATTAGCCATCTGCTCCCCATTCCACTTTCTCTCCCAAGAAAGAAAGAAAGAATATACTTCAAAGGCTTTCTGATCTATCAGCTTTCTCTCTATCTGGAGGTATATAGCATGTTTCATCATGAGTCTTTTGGAATTGTAGTTGATCATTGTGTTCATCAGAGTTCTTAAGTCTTTCACAGTTGATTATCTTTGCATTATTGTTGTCATTGTATATATTGTTCTGGTTCTGCTCACTTCATTTTTCATCTGTTCATACAAAATCTTCCCATTTTTTAAAACTATCCCCTTCATCATTTCTTATACCATTTAGTATTCTGTCACATTCCCACATCACAACTTGTTCACATATCCCCCAACTGATGACCCTGGGCCCATTGTAAGCACCTAACAAATATTTTCTCTCATTCCACATTTCACATTACTCACTGGGACACAGTGTGATGTACCAGACAAAATGACCTACTTTCTGTTCCTTGTATGATGCCACGCTATCTCCTCTCTCGATGCCTTTCTGTGGGCTGTTCACCATGCCAGAGCTTATTTTCTCCTCACCTTTGCCCCTTAGAATTCCTAATACCTTTCAAAACTTAGTTTTGAATATCCTCCTGCAAGGGTATTATATATGGAGTGGCTAGGTGGTGCAGTGGATAGAGATTGGGCCTGGAGTCAGGAAGATCTGAATTAAAATCTGAGCTCAGATATTTATTAGATATATGATCCTGGGCAAGTCATTTTGTCTGCCTCAGTTCCCTCATCTGTAAAACAGGAGTGATAATAGTATCTACCTCCCAGGGTTACTGTGAGAATCAAATGGGACAATAACTGTAAAGTACTTAACACAATGCCTGGCACATGGTAAGTACTATGTATATGTTAGCAATTATTATTATACATTCCATATTTACTTGTGTGAGTGCTTGTTGCATCACTGAATAGAGTGTGAGCTTTTTTGAGGGCAAAGACTTTTTTGCTATTTTTTTTTCTTTGCAGCCTCAACCTAGCACAGTGACTTACACATAGTAGGTGGTAAATAAATCAATCTACAAGTATTTACAAAATATTTACTGTGTCAGGCACTGTACTAAGTACTGGTGATATGCAAAGAAAGGCAAAAACATGGTCCCTGACCTAATAGAGCTCACATTCTAATGGGAGAATCAACATGCAAACAAGTAGGTATATAAACAATGTATATAAGGTGGGGGAATGTAATCTCAGTGGGAAGGCCAGCAGTGAGAAGTAGAGAGGATCGAGATGGGACTCCTGCAGAAGGGGAGATGAGAGCCGAGTCATGAACCTCAAAGGAGCAGAGGTTAATAAGTGATGATTTGAAAGGAGTCTGAAAATGGAAGTTGGAAACAAGGAGTATTGCAACTCCCCTAGTACAATCGGTGAGTTGGGAGGGAGGATTGAATTGAGGTTTGAGAGAAAGTAGACCAAGTCCTGGAAAAAGTGTCCAGGGATACAGTTATATGGAGTTTCAGTGAATACCAAGAGATGGACAGAGTAAGAAAGAAAAAGATTCAAGATGAAAGCAAGCTTGATAATTATTGCTCAGGAATTTCAGAAAGTACTTGAGAAGGAGTGGAAGGGTGGGTGGATTTGGAGTGTAATATTTTGGGAAGACGGTGAAATAATGGAGAGGGAAGCAGAGAATAGAGTTTGACCTTCAACAGCTGGGTGTTCAGAATCACTGGGGCAGGGAAAGTGTGAGGGAATGAGAATATGTTAACCATTGAGGAATTTGTCCAAGTCAAGTATTGGTGACTGGAGTGAGGTCTATTGAGAGAGACAAGTGATTAGGCCCTCCAATCTCACAGGAGGTGGTGATATGTTTTATGAGGCCTATGGAGGCCCATCTCAAAGCAGGCTGAAGCTGGTGGAGGTATGCAGACAGAAAGAGGTCTATGCAAGGCCCAGGGAAGTGTGGTTAGCAGGCAGGAAATGGTAATGGGTCATGAGTCTGTTTAGGAAGCACCTAATCACTGAATGGGCATTGCCTTAGACAAACTGAGACCTGGGAAAGATCTTAGCTTAAAAAGGCCCAGATCTCCCACTGCATCTGGGGCCATCTCCAGTCATCCTGATCTATATCCTGCCACTGGACTCACTTGGCTCTGAAGGAGATAGTGAGGCTGGTGACTTTGCACAGCTCTGTCTCACTTAAATCATTTACTTGCAAGTCATGACATCACCTTCCCAATGTCTGGTCCTCTTTGAGAACAAAGAGACAAACAACAAGAGTACTATAGGAGGCTAGAGCCTAGACTGGGGGCAATTAAAGGCCCTTGAACACTTGGATCCCTGACTGACTAAGGGTTCACTGGAAAGGCCCTAGAATGGAAAATCTAAGAGGAAGATAACATGGATTAGTATTAATGCAGGGATCTTTGAGAAAGTGCCTGAGTATAGAAATCTGGAGATAGGTAGACCTGGATAAGAGAGGACCAAGGATTTTCAGAAAGATTCAGAAATCCTTGGTCATTCAGGAGCAAAAGGACCAAGGATTTTCGGAAAGATTCAGAAATCCTTGGTCATTCAGTAGCAAAGAGGGCAGTAGTTAGGTGGCATATATTCCAGACTAACACAGGGCTCTCTGGGAAAAGAGAGGAACTTGTGTTTATTCCACTTTCTCACAGTTGTCTGTCACCTGCTGGATGGAAAGTGGATTAGATGACTTCTGCATAGGATCACAGAAGAAGCAGGAGCCAGGACTCAGAGATCAGGTTCCTCAATCATTTCTGCCTATGCTTCTTGCTGTGTGGTGGGGAAGTAGAACACTATAGGAAAAGAGGCACATTGATATACTGTTGCTGCATCAATAAATAGGCACAACTATTCTGGAAAATTATTTGGAATTAAATATAAAAAAATTAAACAATATATGCCTTTTGGCCCAACTTTGCCACTGCTAGACCTATACCCAAAAGAGACCAAAAACAGGAAAATGTCCCATATGTACACAAATATTTGTAATAGTTCTTTTTGTGGTGCCAAAAACAGAAGGAAACTGGAAAGTTAAGGATGCCCATCATTTGGGGAATAGCTCAATAAATTGTAGCATATAAATGTGATAGAATACTATTCAGCTGTTAAAAAAAAGAAGAAAAAAAGAAAGAAAAAATAGATGATTTCAAAGAATCATGGAAAGACTTAAATGAACTGATGCAGAATAAAGTAGGAACACCAGAAAAACAATATCAATATTATAAAAAAAGTTATCAATTTTCAAGACTATAATGATAAAGAATGAAATGAGCAGAACCAAGAGTACAATTTATATAATAACAACGCTGTAAGGCAAACTTCTTTGAAAGCTGTAAGAACTATTACTAATCCAATGACCATTCATGATTCCAGAGACCTGATAATGAATATATTATCTGCCATATGACAGAGATTTGACAGACTTAGGGTACAAAATTAGATATATTTCTGTCAATGTCCAATGAAGGAACTTTTTTTTTTTGCTTGACTATGCATATTTGTTTCAAGGAATTTGCTTTTCTTTCCTCTTTTTTTTTTTTTCCTAATAGGGTGGCTGTGGGAGGGAGGAAAAAAATAGATTTCTTTATTTTTTTTCTTAATTAAAAATAGAGAGGTGGGCTGTGGTACAATGTGAAATGTAGAGTTTCACTTTCAGATGAGGTCACTGCATTATTAGTATTAATTTACTTAATTTTTACTTTGCTACATGAAATATCTCACTCAGTGGGAATAATCTATAAGTGTTTGTAATGTAAAAAAAATTAAACTTTAAAAAATACCCACATAAAAAGAGGAAAAATAAGTCAAATTTATTGATAGAATTATAGAAACACAAAATCTCAGAGTTGGAAGAGATCTTGGAGGCCATTTAGTTCAATCTGAATTTGAAGAATACCCTCTATAACACACCCAATGATCGATTATATAGACTTTGTTTGAAGGCCTTTAATGAAGGGAAACTCACTACTTCCTGAGATAATCCATTCTACTTTTGGACAGCTCTAATTATTAGGTTTTTTTCCCCCTGGAATAGGGTGATAGATTGAGGGCTCAAAGAGAGTTAGATTATCATTTTTAGCCATTATTCCTGTATCTTGTCAACAAGTATAGAATGAAGGTTTTTTTTTTCTTTAAATCAAATACTGTAAAAATCTGAGTAAAATATATTTGTCTTTTTTTTTAATAAGATGACCAGACTGGCAGATCAGAGCAATGTAATAAACTTGTCATAGTTGGATTTTTATCAAAGTATTTGATAAATGTCTCATGCCATACTTATGGACAAGATATAATAATAGAGGGCTAAAAAAATAGTTCATTTATTTGGATTAGGGACTAATTGAATGATTGGATTCAATGAGTAGTCATTCTTGACTTAAAGTAAATTTGGAGGGAGGTTTCTATTGGAGGATTCTAGGGATTCATCCTGAACTCTATGCTCTTTTTTATTATTATTAATTTTTAGTCAACAGTTTAATACATTTTTTTTTAAAAAAAGAGTAATTAATTTGGACTTCAGTGGGTATACTTAAAGGCCATTTTAATTAAGATTATCTTTAGTCCTTCATTAATTATTTTGACTGTCCTACTTTCAAATATATTTCTTTCTTCTATAAACTTCTGAAAGACATGAACATCACCTCCAACACCAAAGTAATGTGCTTTACTTGCTAAAAACAACTGTCCATTTTTATCTAACAAGTTAGCTAAGGCATTCAGGACCAAAAGAAAAGCAGCCTTCTTTGAAAGTGACCAGAGAATACGATGTCTCTAAAGATTTAAAGAAAGTGGTAGAAAATAAAGTGGTAAAAGTTATGGTAGATGTCTGACATGTAAATTTGTCAGCAGTAAAAATGGCCTTTTTGAAAGACAGTTCTTGTGGAGAAGACATAGTATCCAAAAGCCTTTCTTCTCACTCGGAATCCTAAGCTTTTCAACATTTTTTTATCAGTGAAGAAGACATATGTGATGTACTTGTCAGTTTTACAGATGACATAAAGGATAGAGGATAGCAAATACTTTGGATGTTGGGGTTGGGGTCCTAAAAGTTGGGGTCCTAAAAGATACCAATAGGCTAGAATGATGGATTGAATGAAATTAGATTTAGTTCAATAGACATGAATTTAAATTTCTATACTTGGGTTCCAAACACAAAGTCAAAAGTATAGAATTAGAGAAGCATAGAAAGATAAACATTTTTGTAAAAAAAAAAGTTGTGAATTTTAGTGGCCTATGAACTAAATAGGGATTGATAGTGATATGACAGGCAAAAGGGCTAATATAATTCCAGTCTACATTGAAAGGCAGTGTGAAGAATGTGTGAAGCATGCTTTTTTTTTTTAATAGTCTGCTGAAGTTAGGATATAGCTGGAGTACCATGTCCAGTTCTGGGAATATCATTTAGGAAATGGAAGCTGTAGCAGATCCAGAAGAGGGAGGACAGAATGCTGAGGGAACCAGAGAACATACAGTATAAGAATTGATTGATAGAATCTGAAGATGCGTATTCTGGTGTAAGACATGCATGTTCACATACATTGTCTTAAGGTATAGATGTGGCTAATGAATGCCATGAGTGTCTCTGTGGAGAAGAGGAGGGTGAAGGGCAATGTCTGCACTGCCGGCATCTTAGCTGGCAGGGGTGGGAAGCAGGGGAAGGAAATGAAAAGGTACAATCAGAGACACTCTCAGGCTGGATTCTCTTTCCTCAAATTTCCAAGAGGGGTATCTATGTTTAGAGAATTAAAAGGAAACCTATATTTGCTCTTAAGGGAGAAGTTAGCCCTTAGTTTACACGAACTCCCTTAAATCATTCCCACTAAATGCTGGTTACACACACTCACTCACACACACACACACACACACACACAGAGTAAAACAACAAAACAAAATAAAGAACAAACTATCACAAATAGTGAACAGGGAGGAGTAAACTCATTTACCCAAGCAAAACAAAACAGAAATTAAAGAAATTCAATAGATTAGACTACACTAGAATATATGCACGTGTGAGTGAGCTTTTCACCTGGGAGGGAGATAATAGTATCTCAGCAGTGTGAGAAAGGGGAGAGGGAAAAGGAAAGAGCAGAGGGAAAAATGCTCACGTAGTGCCTACTCATGTCAGGTGCTACATTAAGTGCTTTGCAAATATTTCTTATTTGATACTCACAATAACCCCACAAGGTAGGTACTATTATTACCTTCATTTTACAGTTGAGAAAACTGAGGCAAACAAAGGTTAAATTATTTGTCTAGAGTCACACAGCTAGTAAGAGTTTGAGGCCAGATTTGAACTGAGGTCTTCTTGGCTCTAAGTCCAGAATTCTATTCACTGTGGCACCCAGTTACCTTTCAGGAGAAAGCATCTTTAAGAGAAAAAAAAAGCTGGAAATCAGTAACATGTTAAGCCTCCCCTACACATCTGTAGTTTCTCTTTCCGTGTGTGTCTCCCAAAGAGTGGAACCACATATGTTTATCTCCCAAGAATGTGAAGGACCAACTCAGCAAGTCCCTTATACTGTATAAGCAGTTTCGTACTCAGCATTCATCCGCTACCTAGAAGTTAGGCATCCCTATGTATTCAGCATGCAGAACAGGGCTTCCCCACCCCACCCTCATCCCAACAATATGGGAGAGGGGTTGCACTGGAGAAAAAAACATATATTCTGTATGTGTTTGTGTATGGGGGGGTAATAACTATCTTTAAATATTTGAAAGGCTGTCATGGAAGAAGGAATAGGTGGTCTCTCTTTGGTCTCAGGGGTACAATTAAGAGCAATAGGTTCAACTTGTAGAGAGGAATGCTTAGTCTTGATATATAAAAATTTCCTTGCAATTAGAGAGGTCTAGACATGAAATCAACTGTCATAGGAAAGAGAGGGTATCCTCCACCTGGAAGTATTCATTCAAGCAGAGGGTGGACAACCACCACTTAGGAATATTGTGAAAGGAATTCCTAATTAAGAATGGGTTGAATTCATCTTCTGAAGCTCTTTCAGCCATTAGATTTCTGTGTTATAGATCATGTTCCATGATAGAGGTTAGCAATCTTCATCAACAAAAGAAACGCAGTTAGTTTGACATAATTTGTTTGTTTTTGATGAAACCTTACTAGCTCATGGAGGTTACTGATCCCCTTTAAAGAGGCTTACTAACCATCCCCTTTATAATCCATCCTCGAATTTTTCCATAAATCAAAGTCGAGTTTGGTTGAGCTATAGTATGCAAGATGTACACATTGTTGTTGTTGTTGTTCTTAATCTAGACATTTGCCCATCTCTGGCCCTGCAATACTACCAGACTCTAAAATACTTCCAAGATCACTGACTGTGGTTTGGCGACCCCATTTGCCAATTTGATCAGTACCCTGCACTGTAATTTGTGGGTCTGGTGACTTGAATTTATAAAAAGCAGCTAGTTGTTGTCTTACTATCTTCCATAAAAATGTATTTATGTTGGTTTTCACCTCCCTATTAGCCATTTCCGTTTTGTCCTTTCCAGTCCAAATATCATTCCAGACATCTAGGTGGCACCATGGATAGAGACCTGGACTTGGAATCAGAAAGACCTGAGTTCAAATCTTGCATTAGATGTTTACTATGTGACCCTGGTCAAGTCACTTAACCTCTATCTGCTTCAGTTTTCTCACCTGTAAAGTGGTTCATCTACATGCCATGATTATTGTGAGGATAAAATGAGATAATATTTATAAAGTACATTACAAACCTTAAGCTACAATGTATTATTTCATTTAGAAGAGAAACATAAACAAATTAAAAGTTGAGCAATTTCATCTTCTCCCTGTCATCTGTTACCACTATCCTATCTGCCACAAGCAGCTGTTTCATTCTTTTTTTGAAACTTCTTCCCTAACATAACTTAAAACAATGTTTTTTTTTTTTGTGATCTTTAGTTACCCTTATGAATAGCCTCATCTCATTTTGAAGTTTAGTACTCCTGACATTATTCTTCAGACTTTGTCACACTTTTGTTTTCATTCTCCATTACTTGTGCTTGCTTCTACCACCTGTATATGTTTCTCAAAATTAAGCAGCTCTGTCATTTCCCACTGAAACCATAACAATTTCATTATACAATAAGATAGTTTCTTCTTTCTTCTTCATTGGAATTGTTTTTCTTTGTGTCTTCATGGTTGTTTCCAATCTCTCCTGAGCTAACTTCCCCTGTAGAATTTTAATCCATAGAATGTCTACTTCATTTTTTTTTCATTCCTCTGAAATCTGCCCTCACAAAATTTATGATGCACATTGAATTGTGTTCAGTTTTCTTCTCCTGTCATAGATTTTAGGAAGTGGCAGTCATTTTCCCTAAAGTTCTTGTTATTTCCATTCAACAACCAATTCCTCTTGTTCCTTTAAAAGTTTAGAATAATTCTTCCTCTCATTGATTTCTCAGCCTTTTTGAGGCATGGAATTTTCATTAAATAGGCAAGCCATGAAGTTATTAGTTGCCTTGCTTTTGAAATCTCCCACCACTATTACATAATGCCTCTGTTCCAGGCTTGTGATCTTTCTCTGAAAGTCTAGATAGATAGATAGATAGATAGATAGATAGAACATTTGCTATGTGCCAGACACTGTGCTAAGTCCTAGGAGTTCAAATACAAGGGTTCATGACAGTCCCTGTTCTGAAGGAGCTTACTTTCTAATTCAGGAAGACAACATATAAAGAAGAGCTGAAAAGGGGATAAGGAAGGCTGAATGGAGTACAGATGGCAAGTAGTATGGAAATCTGGTTCCTGGTAAGAAAAGGCAAAAGTTCTTCATCTATCAGAGTCCAAGATTTGGAGGATAGAGGGGGTAGGGATGATGATCAGAGTGGAGGCACCATAG
The DNA here is from genome assembly GCF_900497805.2 of Vombatus ursinus. Classification (NCBI taxonomy): domain Eukaryota; kingdom Metazoa; phylum Chordata; class Mammalia; order Diprotodontia; family Vombatidae; genus Vombatus; species Vombatus ursinus. Next base: position 3,883,540 of record NW_020954564.1, on the reverse strand, counting down.
TGTGGAAATGGCTAAAAAGTGGTACGGAGGCCTGATTTCGGGCAAGATATGGTGCAAATTTGCCCAGAACCTGATGTCCTGATGGTAGTGTCCAAGGTTTCATTGAGGGAGGAGATGGGAATGATGGCCTCAGTGGAGACAGTATGGTGTAAATTTTATCCAAGGGTTGTATGACATATTCTAATGTCACTATTGCCTCTCTCTGTCTCCATTATTATCCAAATATTTCCCACAATGTCTTTAATATATAGTGCCTTCTTCCTTCTATGTATCCTCCTTTTGACTAAGGTATAGTATTTGAGTCATATGAGTCTTATTATGGGTCTTATTCCACGTTTCAGTGATATCATGATGTCAATTTTTTCTTTGTGTTAGAAGTTTTAGTCTATCTTGAGTATTATCCACTCATTATGTGTCTTTATATACTTAATTGCCTTCTGGCTCTTTTCTTGGCTCTTATGAATTTCTTATTGTCTTTATTTATATTCTCCTTCCTTCATTATAACTATTCTTTGCTTTCTATCTTCATGGATATTCCTAGGCAGTTTCCTTTATGCTCTATCCTTTTCCTTTTAGTTTAAAGCTCTTTTGATTAGATTTATAAAATCCCAGGCAAATACATTTTTAATAGCACTTGTTGGAACACTTTATCATTGTCCAGGAGCCTATCATTCCTGTATTTTAAGTTATAGTCCAAAAAATACAAATTCTTTTCTTAGACACTATCTTCTTAATCAACTAGTTATTTCTCAAATCTTCTTTTTTTCTCCTGAAGCCCTACCTAGACATTGCAACAGTGACAAGAATGACATCTTCGTTCCTACAGTCTTTTCATTCATTTAATCAATCAACTAATCAAGAATTACATACTAAGAGCTTACTATGTGTCAGATTCTGTTCAGCTCTGAGAATACAAAGAAAAAGTCCAAACCATTCCTGTCATCAAAAGGCTTACATTCTAATGGGGGAAACAACATATATTAATTAAGACATACAAGATAAATACAAACTAAAGGATACATAACCTTAGAATGCAAGACAGTATCAACTGGAAGACCAGAAAAGATCTCCTAGAGGAGACAGCACTTGAGCTAAGTCTTAAAGGAAACCAGGAAGAGTAAGAGTTTGAGGTTAGGAGTGAGACCTTTCCAGACATTGGGAACAACCAGTGTAAAGAAACAGACATGCAATGGAATGGAATTTCAAGGAATAGCAGGTAGGCCAGTTGGATAGTGTGTAGCACACTCAGAGGGGGATAGGAATAAAATGTAAGAAGACTGGAAAAGTAGGAAAGGGCAAGGATGTGAAGGTCTTTAAATGCCAAAGAACTTTACATCCAATCCTGGAGGTATGAGGGAGCCATTAGAGTTTATTGAGAGCTATAGTCAGATCTATGCCTTAGAAAAATCACTTTGGCAGCTGAGTGGAGGCTGGATTAGAGTGGGAAGAGATTTGAGGCAGGGAGTCCACCCAGAAGGCTATTGTAATAGTTCAGGAGAGAAATTATTTGACTAGAGGAAAGAAATTTATCTGAGAGATTTAGGAGAGCAGGGGTTCTTCACTTTTTGTTTCTGTCATAAACCTCTGTAGCAGTCCAATGAAACCAATGGACTCAGAATAATGTTTTTAAATGATCAAAGGAAAAGACATATTTCATAGTGAGGTTAGTATTTTATTGAGTACCCCTCCCCAAGATTAATAACTCTTGTAGAGAAAGAAATTATAATATTTGGCAAATGACTGTATATCTGAAGGAGGCACGAGAGAAGAGTTGAGAATGACACTGAGGTCGGGAATCTTAGAAAGATGGAGGCACCCTCCACAATAATGAGAGAATTTAGAAGAAAGGAAGGTTCATTCAATAAATATTGGTTAAGAGCCTACTATGTATAAAGCACTATTCTAGGGGCTATGGGAGATATAGTAATGACAATTAATTTAATACGAGAAGCATTTATTAAATTCCCACTATATGTGAGGCACTGGAGAAAAACAAAACAAAATGAAACAATAAAACAGTATCTTTCTTTGAGAGACTTATATTTGGTTGGGGGAAAACAGCATTTAACCAGATTTATACACACATTTTTACATATATGCGTATAAATGTACATATATAATCTTGATGGATGCACAAATCTATACGGGTATGTGTGTATATGCATACATACACAATACGCAATATACACACATTTACGCACACACACACACAAAATAAAACTGATAGTCAAGGACCCCTAAAACTCTGCAATCACCCAGACTATATCCAATTATGTGGGATGATGCCAAAAGGATAAGTTTCTCTCTTTTGTTAAATGTTCCTACTTTTTTTGCTTCAGGAAAATCTTTTTATGTTTATGGTATAGCCCCTGTCTATGTTTCCCCAAATGTGGGCAAAAGGGTCCCAACTCCTACATAAGGATTTAATATCCAAGATGGGTATTGAATATGGGACAGCCTTTATCCCCTCCCTCCCTGCCACAGAAAATGTAGGGTATTTGGATTACACATAGGAGCCTATGAACAGATAAAAAACCACATAGAACATTCAACTAGTCCATTAGTCTCCCTCCTCCTCCCCTACCCCCACAACTCCCTCCAAAAATGGGAAAGAACATGGGGTTGCTATCAGGGTAACACCCTGACATTCCAGTGAAATCCCTCTCTCCCAAAAGGTCTGCAGTAGGAAGCAATTGATTTGAACACTATGCATGAGACTTGCAACAGCTGATGGAGTTTCCTCCAGATGGGATCGTGGGACCCTGAGTGGGTGGACATCTGGAGGGGATGGGCCTCTCTGAAGAGGTAATAACAGCTGTCCCCATGCTTATCAGGTGCCTCCTTCATCTGGGGTTATTGAGCTGGCCCTAGAAGTCTGCGGGGAGCTTGGCTAATAGTTTTGGACCTTAGTAGAGGTAGTCACCTGATTTCAATACAGGGGGGCCCAAGTGCTCTATTTGTGCTGAATCAGGAAGAACTTTCTCCACATGCTCCAAAAAATTTGGCAAAGCTGTAAATTTCTGATGCAATGACTCCAGATCCAGAAAAGGATAGAGTGGTCATGCTCTGGCCCTAACCTTGGGCAGTACTGTGGGCCCTGAGGAGGGGCAACAATTTATGCACAAGCTTGAGTAGTGATTCTGGAGCTACTATGGGCACAATGTGGGTAGCAGCTCAAATAAAGTTTATTGGAAAGTCCTTAAGGGTGAAAGGATGAAAAATAAAAGACATGTCTTGATGAAAATGGGGAAAAAGGGGGTGGGAATTGCCATCATTGGTCATCCTGGTAGTCTAGGACATTGGGGGCCAAGGGTCAGGAGGTGCAATAGGCAGCAATTGACTTGTACAATTGCTGCTGGAACTGCCCTTGCATGGGCAGATGCCTGGAAGGGTGGGGCTTCCCTGACTGGTGAGCCATAAAGGGTGTATGTATCTATCTGAGATTGTTGAGTCTGTCTTTGAAGGCCATAGGGAGCTGAGCTCATTGTATTATTTTGTACTTTAGTGAGAGTAGATGCATAATTTGAATACTGTGGCCCATGTTGTATTTATTTCAGATCAGAAGGAGCTCATCTTTCATTACCAATCCCACCTCCATATTTGTCCAGTTCAGACTCACATTGTTACCCTGGGGTGGGTTAAACACTCTCTTTGAAGGTAAACACCCCTTGGGTGGGGGAGGGATAAGCAATCCCCTTTCTGTAGAACCATAATTGCCATTTTACATTGTATAAATAGCTTATTGACTTTGCTAATGACATGTTTCCTATCCTCAGAAAACTTATAATCTACCAAGGATGATATGGCAGGTACATGTGTAACTATAACACACTTTAAATGTAGAATATTAACATATGGAGAGGTACAAAAGACTGTGAGTACAAAGAATGGAGCGAGTGATCATGACTTACTGGAGAGAGGTATCTTAATTTAGCACTTAATATTAGAGTATCTCATGATATCTCTTTTTTCTGTTATTTAACAGAGCATGTTTGTCTAGGTTGTAAACTCCTAGAGGACAGTGATTATGTTATTCATCTTGGTATTCTTTACAGCTCTTCAGTGGTGCTGTGCTCATGATAGACATTCAGAAAGTATTTGTTTTTATGAGTGTTTGTCTATTGAACAGCTATCCTGCTCCATGAAGCAACAAAGCAAAGCTGACAGCTTCCTATTGTCTATTCCTTACTCTGGGAAGATCTGGACTAAAACAGACTCCCTGTGTTCTACAGAGTTAGACTAAATGAGGATGGGAGGGGCCAGATGGATGGACAACCAGCCTTCCATTTTGGAGTCTGGTGAAGCCTTTTCCACGTCAGGGTTAATTTTATCCCTGCAGTTTACAGTTGCAGCATAATTCTGTTTGGACCAATACGTCAGAGGAAGAGTTATAGTTCCATTATGTTATAGCAGAAAGCACACTAGTTTTGGTGTCAGGAAAACTACCCAGCTACCTACATGATTGTTTTGGTCAAATCTCTTTTCTTTGTTTTTCTCCTTTGTAAAATCAGGGGAAGGGAATAAATGGTCTCTTAGGTCCCTCCTAGCTCTCTGAATCCTGCAATCTGTAGGGAGGCAATGTATTTTAAATAAGAAATATGTTTTTGCTCTTTTACATTTGACTGGTCAGTAAAAACAGTTTGTAATTTTATTTTAATTTCATGCATTAAAGGGATGCCCTTCAGGAGAGTTTCACTAACAACAATGTAACCTGTCTCCATAAAGAAAGGATGAACCAGGAGGCTCCAGCCCATTTGGGAAAAAGCAAGCGGACACTAGATCGCCATAAGGACAGGGATGGGGGCAGACTTAGGTGAATCCTCTATTAACTTACATTCCTTATTTTGGTTCTTAGTAATTGCTTACGAATATTTCAGAGGCATTACGTAACTGAAATCGGGTAACGTTATTACTACCGACAGAGTCAATAAATCATTAACATTTCGTAACAGAAGCAGCCTAACTGTTCAGGCCGTAGTTGTCTTGTTCGCTTTCAATTCAGAGTTTTGGATTAAATATTCATCCAACATTAAAATATTAATGCAGCCCTGCTGTTTCTGTAACAAATATTAATTTCTTATGGCATTTCCAGGCAATGCATAAGTTATAAACTCCATATCCCACAGGACACTGCTCATCTTTTGCTTCTCTTCGTTATCCTGGTTTCATTCCATAGCAAGAGGGGGTTGGAGGGGGAATGAAAGGGAGGGATAATTGATTTGGAACCTTTATCCCTGTCTAGATGTATTTCTTCCCGCCTCCACATTTTCTTCTTAAATCAGTATATCAGGCTGCTGTGATATCTCCCACCCACAAAATGAGTCATCCATCCATTCAGCAATCTGTATTGGAAAAACGAAGGAAGGCCTCTGCCATTGGAAGCCATTACAGAAATTAAATTTTGCAAATCATTGAAGAGGTAACATTTAATGTCTTTCAGGAATTATTGTGTCTCTTCCTCTCTCTGGGAGCCTCTCTGTTCCTTTCTGTCTCCTTTCCTCCTCCTTTCCTCTTCCCATTCAATTTTTCATACCCTTCCTTCTTCCTTTATTTCCTCCATTCCATCCCTCATTCATCTTTCCCTGTCCTTCTCTTAATCTATCCCTTTGTATTTTACCCTCACTCCATGTCCCTCTCCTTCTTTCCCTCTTTCTTCTTGCCCTACCGGACTCTCCCTGTCTCTCCCCCTCTTGCTCTTTGCCTCTCAGTCTCCTTGTCTTCCTCTCATTTTCATTGTTTCCTTCTGCCTCTCTCTTCTTCTTTTTGTAAATCTCTCCTCACTTTCTGTCTCCTTTTCTCTTTTTCCTTCACTCTTTTCCTCTCAGATGTGATTTCTCCCTCAATCCCCACCACTTGCCTAATCTTTTTGGTTTCCATATGTAAAAGACTATTTTAATAAGTGGCCTAAAGGCCATCCTCACCTGTTTTCTACAGGGCACAATCTTCTTACATTCAGGAAAAAGAAGCAAGCAGTGAGACTAGTCTTGCTTTTCTCCTAGAAGTTCTCTGCAGTCTGGCCTTGGGAAAAGATGCAGACTGGAGGCAACTTTAATGTATAGAAAGATGATAGCAGCAGGCTTCATTCAGCCCCTCCCCCTACCCAACACAAGGGTATCCCTGGGATCTAAGGAATTTACAAGAATTGACAGCATATTCCAAAGGGAAACTGTGTAATGTATTAAAGATCTGGAGTTCAGGACAACCTCACAGGAACCCCACAGCATGCCCTATATAAGGTTTCCGGTTTTCAGGATTAATTTACTGAAAAATTCATACTAGGGGAGAGGGGAGAAGTTCCTTTTTGGCAGATAGATGGAAAGCCTTAAAGAGGCCTAATTTTCAGGGCAATTACCCACAGTTGTTCCAGTTCTTCCTGACTTGCTCTCTGCCCTTCCCCTCCCTCAGAACACTCCAGGTGATGAGCTCTGCCACCCTTTTCTAGGTCAGAGCCCCATAGGGAAATTGGCCTAAGTTGGCTCAGTAAAAATTCTATAGTATTAGAAATGGAAATGTCCTTGGAGCATATAGTGTTGGGATGCAGAAACATAGAAGGTTAAAGATTCAGAGGACCTTAGAGCAAAGAATGCTAGAATATAGAACAGTAGAGCAGCAAGAAACCTTAGAAATCATCCAGTGCAGCCCTGTTCATTTTACTTGTAACTTGTCACCTTGACCCTAAAGCTTACATTAGGCAGTTAGGTAGTACAGTGCAAATCAGTGGGTGGAGTTGGAGTTGGAGTCAATAATACCTAAGATAAAATCCTTCTTCAGATGCTCCCTAGTTTTGTGACTATGGGAAAGACCCTTAACCTCTCCCAGTCTCAGTTTCCTCATTTGTTAGGTGGGGATAATAATAGCACCTACCTCACAGAATTATTGTGAAGATCAAATGAGATAATGTGCTTTGAAAACTTTAAAATGCTACATAAATATTAGTGATTATTATTATTATCAGTAGTAGTAGTAATAGTAGTAACCTGAATAAAGAGGCTACACAAAGGGTATGATTGGAGATTGTTAGAGAATTAGTCAACTACCTGTTCTTTTAGTCCTCTGATTTCCCCAAGGTCTGAAATCTTAGGGTTTCTAAGGATTAATTCCTACCTTCCCAAGGCATTGATGTAGTTCACTTGACTCATAGTACTATTCTATAGTAGCTAAGGCATCAAACAACCTTCTCCTGATGAGTTCTACTTTTCCTCAGGACCCACATGGTCCACATGACTAACAGTACCAATGAAAGGATAAATCCAGCTTTTTCTTCTAAGTTGTAGCTCCCTACTTCTCTAAGACCACTATATCTAGACTTATCTGGCTTTACTTCACTCACTGGCTGCCATGTTGTTACATTTGTGCCCTTCTTTTTCAATCTAGAAACATAATCAAATCAACTGTCATTGCTCCTGGAAAGGATGTGTAAATGTACTTCCTTATTGCTTCACTCTCTATTCCTGTAACTCTTCTTTACAAAATGTCCCTCCCTGGCTACTATACCCCCATATATGCTGCTTCCCCCTATGAGAATTTAAGATCTTTGAGGACAGGGATTATTTTCACTTTTTGTATTTGTATCCTCAGTGCTTAAAATAGTGCTTGGCATGTAGCAGTTACTTAAATACTTTTGCATTCATTCAATCATCCATTCATTTATTCATGCTTCCACTTTATATCTCCATCTGCCTATAATTCTTCTTTCCATCTTATTTCTGATTCCACATAAGTCCATGTCTCCATCTTCACCCAGGTGTAAATGGTTTCTCAGATAACCGGTCTTTTGTCTAGTAAACTGAATCTTTGTCTATGTGGTCCCTTTCCACATTTTTCTCTCTCTCCCTCTCCACATCTTCCTTTTAAAGCCCTAAATCCTAGGCAGTATAAGAAATGTGAACTGTCTCACCAATATGGTGTCCACTTTTCAAACCTGGGCACTCCAAAGCTAGGAACTTGAATCAGTGCCAGAACAAAGGGCCACCTCAAGGTGGGGAAGGAGCAAGGGTTTGGGGAGAAGGACCAAGGACAAGGTAAGTTCATATCTTGTGAGAGATTTCACACTTTATTAAGCAGGTGGGGCTGAAGAGGGGCTACTTCTACCAATGGGGGGGGAATTTTGCAGTACTCTTTTAAGCCTTTAATAGCAGTGAAAATAAGAGTGACGAACAAAATAGATGGGAAGTAATTAAAAGCTAGTATTTAAAAGAATTGCAAGTAACAGCATGGTTTAGTGGATAGAGAGATGACCTTGAAGTCAGGAAGGCTTGGGTTCAAGTCCAGCCTCTGAAACCTACTGATTGTATGACCCTGAGAGCATAACTTTCTTTGTCATGCCTCAGGCAACTCTGTAAGACTATAGGTTACAGATCAGGGGCCAATTTAGATTGATAAAGGAAGTTCTTCACCTTAAATTTCATATGCTAATGAAGCATCAGATTGATTTAAAAAATAACAAAATAATGAACACAATAAAATACACACTTATGAAGCTCTACTCTGCAAAATGCAAGACACTACTGTGTGGTAGATGGAGGGCTGGCTTTGGTAGTAGGAAAATGGGTTCAAGCACTGACTCTCATACATCCTAGTGGTCTGGTACAGGTCAAGCCAGTTCACCTCTCAGTGTCTCAGATAACTTTCTGAAATAGAGTAGTTGCTACTCTGCTCTAAGGAAAGAGTTTCCGTGCTGGGAATTGTTTACAGCAATGAAATCATAGGTCAAACAAACAAATGAAAAAATGAAAGACTATGCTAAGTACTAAACAAAAGAGACCTTCACCTCCAGAAACATCTCGTGTAGATTAGCACCATTATGGAAGTTAACTCCTTATTGATTGAATCCACTGTGACATGCCATGTCATGTACATATTTGCATTCCTCTCTCAGCAGCTGGCTTAGAGTCTTATATATGATTACTTTCAAAATATTTGTTGATTGTGTGAATGAATGAAAGACAGCTTCTGGGAACTATGTGGCAGTCTGATCAGTTTACCAAACAGATCAAATAATGTTATCACTTTAGCAAAAGTACAATAATTCTATTTATTTTACAGAAGGAAACATCAATATGATCAATTTATGTTTAATTTTTTTCCCTTGGAAAGTCACAGGACTTGGAGTCAAAAGACCTTTAAGTGCTCATTTTACCACTTAGTAGTTGGCCTTAGCAAATAAGCCTCTATCAAATAAGTCATTTCACTTCTCATTTCACCCTCAAATAAGAATGAAGAATTCATGTAGTACCTATGTTATAGAGTTGTAGTGAGGAGAGTGCTGTGTAAATGTTGGAATAATACAAATTAGAACTAACTCATCCTAACTAGATTATCTATAGTGTTCAAAGATTTGCTGAAGCTACCGCCCTCTCTTTTTTTTTTGGTGAAGGAGGAAAGGAAGGGTTACTTGAAGAAGAAGAAAAAGAAGCAGCAGCAGCAGCAACAGCAACAGTAGTAGTAGCAGCAGCAGTAGTAGCAGTAATAATAGTAGTAGTAGTAGTAGCGCAGAGAGGGAAATGCAATTATCCAAGTTCATCTACTAGCAAGGATGAGAACTCATGACCCTTAACTGTTAGACCCCTATGACAAGCAGCATCCAGGTGTATTTGCTTAGAAAGCATTGACTAGAATGGAATGATTGCCACAGAGGATGACCTGGAATACAACACTCCTCTCCACTGCACATATTTTGACCAGAATTTAATGGAGACAGGAAAATTAGTTATTTGGGAACATTCTCATGAGTCAGAGTCAGGGTTTAAGCAAAAAAGAAAATACTTCTCTTGAGGTAGGATTGTGTATTCTCTAATTTCCCTTCTAGAATTACTAATTTTTTATTCTGTTTTCTAAGTTTCTTTTTAACTACAACATTCTTCATTCTGTGTTTTAAAAATCCTTCCAACACTACAATTTTATGGTCTAAATCCTTTTCAACTCCTATAATTCTATTCAACTTCTTGATTTTCTTTGCTGGATCACCATCAATGTTCTACTCCTTATGAGTAGTTATACTCCAATATGGTGTCCGGCTCCATCTCTTCTTCTCTCTATTCTTTCAATGATCTCATTAGTTCCTGTGCATTCAACTATCATCTCTACAAAGGCAGTTCCTAAGTGTACATCCAGCCCTCACCTCTCTCTTGAGCTCCCATCCCAGTGTTTAATTGCCCACTGGACATCTTTACCTATTTATTTTATAGGCATCTCAAACTCAACATGTGCAAAACAAAAGTCATTATCTGCAATTCTATGATATAATCTGGAAAGCATTCAGTGGAAAGCAAGCAGGAAAAAAAGTATCTTGTCATTTAAAAGTGTGATGATCATTGAAATAACTGGACTGTATTTGACTTCAGAAAGAGAAGACCTGATAGCTATCTTCACATATTTGAAAGACACTCATGGGGATGAGGGATTAAACTTGTTCTTATCTCCTTGGACAGAATTACAAGCAATGGGTAAAATTTTCAAAGAGACATTTTTAGTTTTTTTAAAAATTCATTAAAAAAACCTTTCAGATCCTCATTCTCTCCCTCCCACTTCTCCTCCAGCAAGAAAGCAAGAAATATATTGTCTTGATGGAATGAAAAAGTTATCAACTATTAGAGCTATCCAAAATTGGAATTGGCTGCCTAAAAGTTAGTGGGTTCCCCCTTCCTGGAGGTCCTCAAACAAAGGTGGATTGAGAATGTTACAGAGGGGATTCTTTATCAGGTATGACTTGAACTGTTCTCCCTCTGAGGCTCCTTCTAATTCTTCAGGGTGTGCAATTTTGTGGTCTCTTCAAACTTTAACATTCTATATGGTTATAACATTCTACTCTTAAGGAAATTATAATTTTATTTGAGAGGACAGGACTGACACACATGGAACAATAAGAATACAATACAAAACAGTTTATAATTAAGTGCTAAATTGTGTGGTTCAGATTGTATGTGCTGTAAGAGTTCTGAGTAGAGAATAGTGTGAGCTGTACTAGTCAGAGTACTTCATGGAAGAAATGGGGCTTGAATTGGCCTTGATGGTTAAATGAGATTTTGGGTAGGCAGGGAGAAGTTAGGAAAGTATTCCAGGTAGAAGAGATGAATGTTTCACAGTGCAGAAGCTGTTGGTATAGGACAAAACTGAATTTAGCAGTTGCAAAAATCTTTATTTATACTCCACACCCTGAATTCCAAGTTCCTTCTTTCATTTATACCCTTTTCAAGATTTATCTGTAGGACACAGGTTAGTTAACAGAATACTGCTGGACAGAGTTCACAGTCTTAGTCCCAACCCCTAACCTCAACTCCTGCTCTCACACTGGGAGACTTCAGCATAAATGCTGATACTCCCTCAAATATCCTAACTTCCTAGTTCCATAATCTATTTTACAGAATAAAAAAATCTGCAATCATGCAAAAATTTGCATGCAATATATTACAACAAAGATATGTAACTGCTACCCACTTCCAAATTAGAAGTAATGGATTCAGAAGGCTGACTGAGGTAAGTATCAATGAGAATATGTATGCATATGTACATAAGTACATACTTATGTGTATGTATACACACATATGTACTGTGGTATGGTTTGGTCATTATCTGCATCCCTTTAGAGAGTACCCACATCAGTGAAATCATGGATCCTGTGAAGAACTGAAGTTTAGGTCCCTGTGCAAGATATTGCAAAGAAATGGCTGATGTCACTACATAGTAGAATAATGAACTGAAAGTTAGAAGACCTTAGATACCATCTAGTTCTACATTTTCTTTTTATATATGGGGCAATCAAGGCACAGAAAAGGGGAAGCACCTCACCCAAGGTCATGCAGAGAGCAAACACTAGAGCAAGGACCAGAATCTAGGTTCTCTCTCTCCAAATGCTGTGCCATTTACACTCTACTCTATCCTACTATGTTCTTCAGTTAGTCAGTCAAATTTATTAAGCACTTACTGTGTTCCAGTTCCTCTACTAAGTGCTGGGGAAGCAAAGAAAGGCAAAATACATGTCCCTTCCCCTAAGGAGCTTGGATTCTAAGGGGGAAGTCAACATGCAAATTAATATGTACATACAAGATACATTCAGTATAAAGGAAAAGTTATCTAAAAGGGAAAGCACTAGGAAGATGGAATAGGATCAAGGGTATCTGCATAGGGGTTTGCCTTGACAAGGAGAAGGCTGCCTCTGTGTGAGACAGAGGTGAAGGGGGAAATAATTGGTTAAGATATCAACGAGGAGAGAAGAGGGAGCTTTCACTGAATGAGCTCATTTCTTTCTTTCTTTTTTTTTTTTTTTTTTTACCAAAGTACGAAGCAAAGTCCTTAGCTGAGAGAAGGGCAGGAGTGCTATGAGAGGCTTGAGGATAGATGAAGAGGTCTGGAATAGCCACTGGGTGATAACAAATTGATTTGGAAGTTGTTAAAAAAAATGCCTTGCTGCAGTAAGATCCCAGTTTAGATTATGAAGCATCAATTTGTACTGGGTCCAGTCAGCACAGTTTTGTGATTTTCTACATCTCTGTTCAGTAGCAAGCAAATAGTAATGAAATTGGCAATGATGGACACAATCCAAGATTGAGTTTGGTAAGGCATGATCTGTGATAGGAAAATGAGGCAAGAGATTACAGTGTCACTATGGAGTTGAACTGATTCATTAAGAAGTTGTGATAGGGGAAAGAGGAGGATATATCCAGTGCATGGGGGATGGCCTAGGACAGAAGGAAAGGATTGGAGGTCATAGTGAAAATGAAGACTAAGGAATATAGAGAAAGATGAAATGATGAAAGATCATGATCATATAAAGGATATGAGCACAGAAATGGAACAGTTGTGGTTGACTAGATCAGAAATATCTCTATGTGTGGGTGGAGTAGAGGAGTAGGTCATGGAAATTGATTGTAAAACTGGGAAGTTCAAGTATTGGGTTCATTAAGAGCATTACATAATTTCTCAAATGCAATATAACCTGTTCATTTCCTTCCACTAAATTGTGAAGCCAATTCATTGTCCAGTTACAGTATTTGAGTTTTATATACTAATAGAAAAGGTCTGTGGGTTGTCCATGGAATTATATATTATGTTCTAGGCAAGAGGTGTTAAACTCAAATAGAAAAGGCAGGGTGGGTGTGGGGTGGGGAAGGGACACTAAACTGTGTATAAGGGTTCCTGCAGGCTGCACATTGACTTAGGAAAACTTTGTATTAGAACAATTCATGTTTTATTGTATTTTTATTTATTTTGATAAATATTTCTCAATTATATTTTAATCTGGTTCTAGACACACATGCCTATGTTTGACACCTCTGATCCAGACAATAAATATTCCTCATCCAATTAATTTTTCCTGTACAGATAAACTGAACTCTTTTGGAAAATTAGAAATTTCATTTAGCAGGTTTTTTCACCCACCAGGAGAAGCAGCCAGAAGATTTCATCATCTATCTGGAAACTCTTTTCCATTAGGGCTTACTATAAGAGATCTTCCACAACAGTGGTAATCATCTTTGGTGCACTTATAGCTTCCTATTTTATGTTTTGCTGTATATTAATAATCAGATAATCTTTGAAAAAAGTTTTTTCTGTGTCAAGGAATGTTTTATAATATTAACATATGCATGGGTGATACCTTATTGGAGAACATTTAGTACTTCATTTTGTTCCAATGAATTTTTTATATAGTCAACAAACAAACAAACAAACAAACAAAACACAGTAGGATCTGGTATTCTCAGTTCCCTTCTGTAAGTTGTAAGACTGCAAAGATGTGATCTGCTGTGGAATGTGGCTTGTGAAATCTTTCCTGTTCCTTCCTATATACTCATTAATATGGTTCTAAACTATTCATATAACGATTTATGGAGATGAGAAAGTAGGATTTTAGGCCAATAATTATTGATACCTTCCCAATTACCTTTTTTTAAAAAAATAATAAAAACCATTATTGTTTTGGTACCTTCCCATTTTTTTAATTATCCTGAGAGTTGATCCTCCGGTGTGCTCAAAATTGTTTTGTCTCTAGCATGCGCCTTCTGAATCTGATCCATTGGTTTTCTTATCTTATGCTTGTTTATTTCCTTTCCTTTCTTATACAGAATATCAGCAAATATGATATGAAAGGTCAAGGGTGTTGGCTCCACTCTCATAGATTCTAATTATGTGGCACATCTTCCATTTCTCAGAGCATAGTAGCATGTGGCTGGCCAGAAGCCCACACTAGAAGCAGCATAATATCATTGAAGGAGCACAAGATTTGGATTCAACACAACTGGGTTCAAATATTGGCTCTATTGCTTACTAACTATAACATGGGCAAGTCATCTAACCTTTGAATTCCTCAGTTTCTTCATCTGTAAAATATCTGGGTTTAACTAGATAATCTTTAAGATCTCTTCCAGCTGTATTGCTAATTTCCTACATATATAACATTTGGTAGCCAAACAGTGTAGGGGAAGAAGAGATTTGCACTGCTCTTTCTTTTTCTTTTCCCCAAATGTTTAGATGAGATCCACTGTTCTTGACCAAGCTTGTAGAAGTTTCCTGTGTTGGAAATGGTGGGTGGTGGTGAATTTTCTTCCTGTGTGATCTCCTAGGAGGGAGGGATTGGGGGAGCCAAAAATGGGGGCTTTCTATAATAAACACCAAATGTATCCATTAAATTAAGTGCCTATCAATTTAGTCATTAGATGAACATGTTTTTCAAATAAAATCTTAGATAATACCATGCTTATTCACCTGCAAGTGTGAGATCAGCAATGAGATTTCTCAGCAACTATCCATTATGTTAAATAGTTGAAGAATGACTGGATAACTTTCCACTGAGATAATAAGGTTTAAAATTCTTGAACATCTTGAGGCTCTGACTAATATTTGTTCCTTTTTAATTCTTCCTTTAAAAAAAAGACATTTTCTCTTTGAGGAAACTGAATGCCATAGGAAAAGTCCTAATTCATATCTCTAGGTGTTGGAAAACATAATTCCCTTACAGGTCTTCTAGTGGGTGGAATGATTCGTCCTATTCTTGCTTCAAAGGGTCATAGAGGTGATGGGAGAGTCCAGGCCCCAGGGCATTTTCAGGAATTATCTGCTTCTTCAAATGACAGCAGATTCTACCTAGGGAGGAAAATGAAGGCAAATCACTGGATGGAGATCCATCACTCACTAGCCTCACCAGCATCAGCCCAGATAAATCATTTGACAGTAATGGCATGGAAACTCAGAATTTCCAGAATATATCCTTTCCTCTTACCACCACTGTTTCTCATGGGGAGCTTCTTACATTAGAGGAAGTAAATTCATTTACTAAAGGCCACCCAAAACATAGCATGCAGGCAGAAACAGTGTTTGGTTTTTAGCCATGTTAATTTAGATGTGAATAGGGAATTGAAAATGTTCTGGAAAGACCATTGGTTATACACCAAATTATTAAGTCATCCCTCATTCTGTCATAGTGTAATCTGTCCTCTTTTGTTGTGCTTTCCATGTCCCCAAGACTCAATAGAAATCATAAAGACTTTTAAATGTTTCTTCTAAAACCCAGGTGTAATGACAAGCCAACTTAGCCAGCTCCTATCTTTAGGCCACTTGTCTCAGTTTAGAGCTTCTATTTATCCCTACAGGCTTCTAGGTTGAGCAGATTGCTCTAAGCACTCATTGAAGATGAAAGATTAGAGGACTCGAAGGACCCAAGATTTTCAATTTAATTATTCTATGTATTTGACCCCGATAGATTCAAGGATACTAGAAAAAGTAACAAAACTCTTCAACATGTGAAACTGAGTGGAAAAAGAAGTTGAAGCAATTAGAAAAAACTGGAGATACCAAGGAAATTAAGCCTATTCATCACAAACAAAACTATCAATTTGAGAATCAATCAGTCACTTCCCATTTTTTCTTCCTTTGTTCCAGTCTCAGAAGAATATATGGCCCTTCTTCCAGTCAATACCAAAGCTTTTACTTTTACTCTTGATCCCATCCTTGAGAAAGAAATTGGGTTTAAGGCTTGGTCTTTGAGAAAAAAATCTAGCCTTAAACCCATTTCACTCTGGATCTCATTGATTGTACAACAATAGGTCCCTGTCCTGCCCAAGCACCACTTAATGGCTATTTTTTGGATCTTCCTGGCTCAGAGTGAATGTACGTAGTTTCTGTTTCTCTTTTGATCAGCAACCCTGAGGGTCTTGCCTTTCTAGTATTTTTTTTTTAATTAAAGGGATCATCCCTTGACTCACTTCTTAAAGAGGCCTATTCACTGAATGGACATTGGCTCACTCAGAGTGAGAACTTGAAAAGACCTTAGCTTAAAAAGGCCATGGTCTTTCACTGCATACTGGGCCATCTCCAGTCTTCCTGACTGATATCTAGCAGCTGGACTCAGGTGAGGCTGGTGACTTTGCCCAGCCCTCCCTCACTCAAATCAAATTCAATTGCAAGTCATGTCATCATCTCCCTGATGCTATGGTCCTCTTCGAGAGCAAAGGACAAACCACAAAGGACAAACCACGCACCACAGAGATCCCATCCTTTCTTTTTATGCCTGGAGCTAGACACTTTGGTCCTCCTCCCTCTTTTATTTTAAATTTCTCTTTGTCCAATGGTTCCTTTCTTGCTCTCTTCAAATGTATTTGGATCTTCTCC
Source organism: Vombatus ursinus (assembly GCF_900497805.2). Classification (NCBI taxonomy): domain Eukaryota; kingdom Metazoa; phylum Chordata; class Mammalia; order Diprotodontia; family Vombatidae; genus Vombatus; species Vombatus ursinus. The sequence continues at coordinate 3,866,938 of NW_020954564.1, read as the reverse complement.
ATTTAAAAACAAACAAACAAACAAAAAACCCTTTCCACTTAACTCTACTATCTTCTCAAGCTATTATTCTATATTTTTCTTCATTTCCATAGCTAAACTCCTGGAATTCTCCATTTTCTCACTGCCTACTCCCTTCTCAACCCTCTGCAATCTGACTTTTGTTATACTACTTATAATAAATTCATTCCAAGGTCCCCAGTAATCTTTTAGTTGATATATGCAATGCTATTTGCTAAGTTTTTAGTTCTTCTGGACATCTCTGAAGCAACTAACTTTGTTGGCCACTTCATCCTTCTGGATATCATGGGTTTTCATGAAACCTTTCTTCTGATTCTCTTTTTATCTATTTGCCTACTCCTTGGCTTGCTTTGTGGGATCATTATTCATGTTCCATCCCTCCTGTGTGAGTATACCCCATTGTTCTGTCCTGGATCATCTCCTCTTCTCTTTCTATACTTCTCAGTTTTCTTATCAACTCTTATTAATTTAATTGGGAATTCTAGGCATTCAATATCTATACTCAGCCCTCATCTCTCTCCTAAACTCCATTCTCAATCTTTAACTGCATGCCAGACATCTTCATCTGTGTGTCCTGTAGTCATCTCAAACTCAATATATCCAAAAAAGAACTCATTATCTTTTCCACCAAACTCACCCTTTCTCTTACCTTTCTTGTTTCTATTAAGGATGTCATGATTTTTTCCAATCACTCAAGTTTGCAACCTAGAAGTTAGCCTCAAAACTCTTTACTCTCATTCCTCTTCTCCTCTACCCAATCAGTTACCAAATTTTGTTGATTCTATTTTCTCAACATCTTTGCCATCCATTTTCTCTTTTCCACTCATATTACAATTACCCTAGTCTAAAACCTCATCACCTCTTGCTTGTTGAAATAATCTCCCTGAATCCAATTTCTCCTTTTTCCAATCCATTTCCCACTTAGCTGACAAAATTAAATTCTTAAGGAACTGTTCTTAACATTTCATTCCTTTGCTCAAAAAGGTTTAATGGTTCATTATTCCATCTAAGATAGATATAAACACTTTTGCCTGATATTTAAGTTCCTTAACAGTCTGGATGCAGACTATCTTTCAAGATTATATTTTACTTTTAATAAACTCTGCTTCAGCAGACCTGACCAATTTGCTAATCCCTAGATGTGACATTGCATCTCTAACCTCTTTGCTTTTATATGGGCTGTTCTCCATGTCTTGAATGCTCTCACTCTTCTCTCCTACCTCATGGAAGCTCCCTTCAAAACCCAAGTGTCACTTCCTTGAAGAGGCATATCCAATTCCTTCAGGAATTTAGTATACTCTATCAAAACCTCTTTGAACATATTTTATATGTAATACATCTATGAACATGTTATATTCTCCCAGTAGAATGTAAGCTCCTTGAGGCAGGGATTTTCTCATTTTTGTAAGTCTAGCACTGAGCACAGTATGTGGCATATAGTACACACTTAATAAATGATTGACTGGGGCTAGATCAGAGGCATGGTAAAAGACAGCTAGAAGAAGTGGCCATGAAGTTGGTGTTAATAGCTGCGCAGATGGGACAAGACTACGGAGGCATGCTGTTAAATGTTTAACAACTGGCTCCCCTCAGCAACACCAAATGTATGCATGCTACATTTAAATTTTATCTGCATTATTAACATTTTCTCTATCACTTTTGTAAGTTTAGATAATCAACAAAACAATAAGTCAAGCCCTGATTTGTAGCATTTTCTGATTTCTGAGGTATAAATACAGACAGGGAAAATTTAATTATTTGCTGTTGCTAGCCACTATAAGCTGACTCCAGCTCACACCAAGAGGAAGACATTAGGAAAAAGACAGATAAGGAGGATGTAGCATTTCCAGAGTCAGAACAGAGCAAAATAGTAAAAAGCAACAGATGTCAAGGTATCTCAACCCAGCTCACTTTGCTGTTGGTGATTAATATCACCCATTAGCTAAAATATCAGAAATGAGGGAAGTTAAAATGATTCAAGTAGAGTGACCTGATGAAGCAATATTTTCATCCTTTAAAAAAAAGTGATTGTAATAGAGAAAGAGGGGAAGAGAGGAGTTGGCTTGAGAAGTTAGACTATCTAAGCATAAACCTAGACCAGACATGAGGAATTACAACTGACCCAAGCTAAGGACTTTGAGAATAAGGAAGCTGGGAAGAAAAAGTTAACTTTCCCAAGAGTCTGCATATCTCTTTATTACTCAGAAAAGCCACTGATATGAGCATAGATTCATAGCTACCAGAACTAGACAGAGACTGTACAGTTTACCCCACCCCCAAACTCCCCACCAACTTACAAATGGAGAAAATAAATCCCTAAGAAATCTAGTGACTCACTCAGAGCCACACAACTAGTTAGTGATGGATATGGGACTTCTTCTGACACCTAGTGCTTTTCTTTAGGGCAGGATTCTTAACCTGGGATCCACTGACCTCCCTCTTTCAGGGGGTCTTCTGTGAGCTTGGATAGAAAAACATACATCTCTATTTTAACTAATCTCTAACTGAAATTTAGTATTTCCTCACATTAATTTCTGCATCTAAAAAAATTAGTCAAACATCAGAAAATCCTTACTGAAAGTGGTATCATAGAAAGAGCCTTCAGATCCAACTTCCTCCGTTTATGTATGAGAAAACTGAGTCCCCAAGAACTGAAGTGACTGTTCGAGTGACTTACTGAAGGTCACAAAGATACACAATAGTGGAGCCAATGTTGGAACCCAGGCTTTCCGACTCCAAATCTAATTGTCTTTGTAGTATTATACACTGTCTCCATACAAGTAAAAACTTCTACTTCTGTCAGAGAAAAGGAAACAAAGTTATGGCTGGAAAAATATTGATTATTTGGGTTCTGGTATCACAATGGTCATTTCATGTAAACTGAGTCATTTGAGTCAGCTTTTTGGAAGGATTTCCTTCTGGCAGAACCATCTGTAGCCTTTCCCCTTTTTCTACATTTGTTCCTATAGAGTAACCCTAGGTATCTGGCTATCATTGACATCTTTACTGAATGCACAAACTTAACAATATGCTTCCACTTGGAAATACTAAACAGTCTTGAAACACAATATTTTGAGATATTGTCAAATTGTAGACAGAATTCTGGGGTTGGAATCAAGAGAATTGTGTTCACATTCTACTTTAGTTGCTTAAACACTTGGTGATCAGGAGCAGGGCACTTAATCTTTCATTAACTCAATTTCCATATCTATAAGATGGGAATAATAATACTTAAACTATCTACTGACCGACATATCTCATAGGATTATTGTGAGGAAAGCACCTTTCATACCTTGAAACACTATTCCAACGCAATTTATTATTATTATCATTATGTTTATCCATTTTATTCAGTTGGATCAGCATTAGACGAACACTCATGAACAGTGCTTTTGTTGTGTACATTTGTAGAATTATAGTATCTTGTTTATTTATTTGTATTTTGCATCCACTTGTGGAATATGAAGTATTTTTGGACACGGTGTATTTCTTTAGTATTTTAACATTCTCAGGCTTCAAACACAGTAGTTGATTAACTATTTGATGAATTGAACTGAATACCTGGGGTAGCCTTACTTTAAGTTGTTACCCAGACAACATGAGTTGCTGGGGTGGGGAACCTGAATTAGACAGTTAAGCAATTACCTGATAATTAGATCAGAGTAGAGAACCAATATAGATAATTTGGGAATAAAATCTCTCTTAAAAAATTCCCCTCAAGGAATGTCAATCAACCTAAGCAATCTATCTGCATTCTTTGGGTTCCTATCCTTTGTTCCACAGTGAGGCAGAATACAAAGAATTATGAAATTTGGTTCTTTTTTCCTTAAGGATCTTATAGTATAGTTTGGAAGATTTGAAAACATGTACAGAGTGATAATAGTCAATGGAGAGGCCCCGTGGCTGAGTGGACAGACCTGAACTGAGAGGCAAGAAGATCTGGGTTGAAGGACTGACTCTGACACCTGCAGTCTGTGAGCCTGGGCAAGTTTCTTAACCTCTAAGTTTCTGATGGCAAATTGTAGATCAGGTGCTGCTCTGTATTGGGAAAGGGATTTTCCTATCAATTGACAACCACATAATTGATTTCCTACCATGTGCCAGGCCCTGCACTAATCTTTGGGCTATAAAGACAAAAATGAAAGCGTCTCTGCTCTCCAGAAGCTTAGAATTTGATCGTGGCAGACGACATATACATACATAAGAATATACAAAATAAATATGAGATTGTTTAGGAAGAGAGGGCACAACCCTGGCTTAAAATAAAAATGGCAACCAATCATCCAATCAATTTATAAAGGCCAGGCATTACATGCATTCAAAGACAGTCAGAGCTGGACAGATTGTCTAGTACAACGATTTTTAACCTGGGATTCATAGAGATATTTCAAGGCATCCGTGAATTTGTTTATTTTTAAATACTTTGATAGTTGTATTTCAGTATACTATGTATTTTATTTTGTGCATTTGAAACAATTATTCTGAGACGGGGTCCACAGGCTTTACCATATTGTCAAAGCGATTCATCTCACACACACACACACACACACACACACACACATGGTTAAGAATTGCTACTGATCAAATCCCTCCAATTTTTTTCACGAGGAAACTTATGAAACTCACAGAAGAGAAATCACTTGCTGCAGTTTACCTAGACAGTAACAGCACCAGAATTTGAATTCAGGTCTTATGATACAAAGTCCAGCATTCTTTCCCACCATAAGACTGATGCCTAAAGCTAAATTGTGGAGTATTGATGTGGCAAGTGCTCTTTGAGAGAGGGAGGGGAGAAGGGAACAGAAAAGGGAGAGGAGAAGAGAGACAGAGAGAGATAGGGAGAGACAGAAACAGACAGGAGGGGGAGAGAGAGAGAGAGAAATAGAGACAGAGAAGGAGATGGAGATCACTAAGCTACTGTGGTTAGGTAAGGCTTCAAAGCAGAGGTAAGATTTAAGTTGTACCTTGATGGATGGATAAGATTCTGACAGGAAGAGAGGAAAAGAAATTTCATTGTAAAGGAATCTATAGAAAGGGAATTATGGAGGTAGAAAAATGCATATGACATGTTGAAGGAACAGTGAGGGTATGGTTGGAGTAGAGACCAAAGGCAAGGAATAGTGGGATGATAAACCTGGAAAAGTAGGATGGAGACAGATGGTAGAGAGTATTGGTTCAGCACAGAGAAAGGGTGACTAAGGTCTCTGTGTGGAATAACATGTCTGTAGCTAAACATAACCTAAAATTTCAAAATAGGAGTTTGGTGACTCAAGCCTATGGAGAGATTCCCCAAACAGTGGTGAGAACAAAAACACCAATGGAGAATATTTTTGGGTGGATTAATTATGTTTGAATAAAGTTGTTTATTTTCATTGCTATAAAACAACCTTACAACTCAGCTCTCTCTTCTGGCAAGTTAGGCCTCCATTAGGAAACACCCAGGGATCCTTATGCCTCATGTTGAGTTCCATCTGTTGCTACATTACTCAACTGTAAACTGCACCCACATTTTCCTGAAAGAAAGATATTTGTGACTTGGAATGTAAAGCTTGATAGAACTTTTCCTTCTTCTCTCCTCCCACCACCCCTAAGTTTAATTTCTTAAAGGAGAAGAGGAAATTTTATTCTAAATCTTCAAAAGATAATTGACTCTCAAAGATTCAGAAATTACAACAGGTCATCATTTCTAGCATATGCCTGGATGGGAGAAGATTCCTAATTTTCTAGCTGGCAAGTGTAAAACTCATTACTGGTTTTTACATATCATTTTTGAGGTTACTAGAAATGGAAAAATGTGTTCAACTATGGAGACTAGATAGCAGGTTGGGGATCAATTTTTTTTTAATTTTAAATTCTAGTCTCAAATGACATTTTTTCAAGGAGATAATTTGAACCTATTCTACCTCTGCTTAACCCTAGACCCATTATCATTTCTTGTGAATATGACTAAGTATGAATTTCAGGTCAAAAAGGGAGTTGGACCAAAACACTGTATTAATCATCACTTGTACATCAATGATATCAAGTTATATGGCTGCACCAAAAAACACATCAACTATTTTTTTCTCCTTGTGGCAACTTTCTTCAATAATCCCAAAAGGTAATTTGAGTTCCACGAGCATATGTACTTTTAGTGTTTTCCAAATAAAAATATAGACTTCAAGCTTTCATCTGAGGGTCAAACAGAAGATCAAAATAATACTTAGGAAATAACTTTGTCTTCTCTAGCCAAGACCTATCAAGGAAAAACTTGTGGCCATAAGATGTGTCAAGAGACTTAATGATGTACTGAAGGTCAAAGCTCAAGGGGAGGAACATGTTAAGAGAAATGAACACTTTGGCAATATCAGTCTTTTGGAACAGTAAAATGGATGCCAATGAATTTAGAAAGCATTCAAAATTCCAGCTGGACAATATTAATGAAACCCAGGACTTATTGTGCCAAGGCTTACACTATAGAAAGACACTTCCCCATCAAAAATGAGGATTAGAATTAGGGGACAGTATCACATTGCAAGAAAAACAGCTTAGAAACTTAACAGGAATACTTCTGGAGCAAATACTTCACTTGGAAACAGCAAAGTCTGACAATAGGCACACAGCATTATGCAATGTTCCTGATACTGGTTGTCCTCTGGATGAAACCTATTGAACAGCTAAGATCAAAGAGTGGACTCCATAGGCCCTCCACGCATGATATCCATATGATGTCAATCAAAAATATTTAAACAAAGAAGAGTCAGACAAATGACTGAATTGTATAAGTTTGTTTTTAGAAATACATAGACTTACAATAATTACACAAGACCACATTATTGCCACCAGAAATTACAGAAAGGTCATCCTTAAGAAGCCTGCACTTTGGTGGATAAATGCAGATTTTACAAGGAAATTGTAAACATCATGGAATCTGTCATGGCAGGTTGTAAAATTTGGGCTTCTACTGAATGCCTAGAAGGACATGGTCGATTGATGAGAATTATACATCTGAAACCCACTTTCCTTCAAAAACTAACAGATGACAAGTCCTCATACTACAAATACTGACCAGAAAATATCCTTGACAGTTCAACAAAATAAATTCTACTGGAATCAGAATCAAGAGAAAACTATTCCTCATAATCCCCTGGATAGAAGAGTACTGACTCAGGAACCTTCAATAATAATGTTTTTAATAGATATCACTGTATCAAATACTCACCATCTCCAAACTCTATGGAATGAGAAGCTTTCAAAATGTAGAACTTTAGAAGAAGACATTGATTATTTGATTGCAGAGGTTAAAACAATGTGATAAAAGAATGAGGTACATAATACCACTGTCTTCTTGTTTATTATTAGATTTGTTCTATACTTTTATTCAACTACCAAAAGCAGTTATTCTACCCTCCTGCTTAATAGTTTGCCAACACTAAGCATAAAAGAACCATAGTAGGACAGTAACTGGTCCCCACATCATCTCTAGCCAAACTCCATTGAATGAATATAAGATGAAAAGAATGAGAATATTGGTGATGATGATAATAGTAATGATGATATTTGTTATTTTAATAATGCTTAAAAGTTTACAAACTTTTTCATATATCATGTCATTTAAATTTGCAGTAGTATGTACATTCCTTCCAGGACCCTGCCATATTTTGTTTTATGTCTTATTATTTGTTGATTTGAACAAACATTTGTTGAGCTCTTACTATGCGTAACGAATTGTTAGAAGGTATAGCAGTGGTTTGTATTTATGCCTGGTGAGGCATAGAAAGAGATACAAAAGATACAATAAGAACTTACAGTCAAATTGGAGAAATATTAAATAATTAAGATCATAGAATTACTTAGAAAAATTATTCTTCACTTATATACCAAAAAGAGAACATTTTCACACACACTAAATACAAAAATACTATGTATAAAACAGAATCTCCATTTTGTATTGTTTGCTTGAAAAAAAAACGACATATGATAAATTCTACATATTACTTTCCAAACTATCCTGCTTGTCTGTGCTTCCTTTGAACTTTATTCTTTTTTCTTCTATGCATTTCAAAAATATTTCAATGACCTACCTTTTGTTTTTATAATCCCTATTGTTACCTTCTTGATTCCCAACAGAGAGAGAGGGAGAGAGAGTGAGAGAGAAAAAGAGAGAGAGATATTAAAATGATCCACACAGTGGTCATGTCCAATGATATATGTCTTTTTCTTCACCTTGGGTCCATGCCCTATCCATAAGAAGGTGGGTAACCTGCTTCCTCATAGACATTCTATAGCCTTGGTTGGCTATTGCATTGATCAGAATTCTTAAGTTTTTCAAATTTACTTTTCTTTACAATCTTGTTGTCCTTATATTAATTGTTCTAGTTCTGCTCACTTCATTCCTCAACTGATGGGGACCTCCTTAGAGTCTTTCCTTCCCTCCTTCCTTCCTTCCTTCTTCCCTTCCTTCCTTCCTTCCTCCCTTCCTTCCTTCCTCCCTTCCTTCCTTCCTTCTTCCCTTCCTTCCTTCCTCCCTTCCTTCCTTCCTTTCTTCCTTCCTCTCTCCCATGCAAGATCAGGATGTTTGTTTGCTTTCAGCTATTCGTCCTGAGTATTATCATTCCTTTAAAGCCCTATCCTTCTCTATACCTAATTGTTCTGTAGAGTTTCATTTATTTCTTAACCAATCTCTTCGTATGTTTGTGTGTGTGTTCAATCTTCCTTTGTCCATTTTAGATAAGTGATGCCTGCTCTTCTGCCGCATAGCCCTCTCTTCTGAATGGTAGTTCTCTAGTTTGTACTGCCATATTTGGAATTGCCCAGATTATATTCATTTAACAAATGGCTCCATTTCTCATTCTCTAGACTTCTCTATCTCCCACCTAGAAGCCTTTACTTTTTTACTTTCCTCAATTTTCTAGCTTTCTTTTTAAGTCTTTATTTTTTGGGGGGGGAGGGCAATTGGGGTTAAGTGACTTACTCAGGGTCACACAGCTAGTAAGTGTCACGTGTTTGGTCTGAGGCTGGATTTGAACTCAGGTCCTCCTGACCTCAGGGCCCATGCTCTATCCATTGCACCACCTAGCTGCCCCTGTCTTTGTCTTTCTTCATTAGAATATAAGCTTTTTGAGGATAAGTAATGTCTTTTTTGTTTATTTTTATATCTTTGGTTCTTAGTATAACGTCAGGTAAATGGTAAGCGTTTAATAAATGCTATGCCAATCAATCCATCTATCTTTCACCATCCCTTCCTCCATGTTTTATACATCTTCTTGCCCTATGCCCAAGATTATACATCTTCCTGCCCTGTGCCCAAGTTGAGAAATAAGTCTTATCTCCTTCTTCCTTCTTTCTACCCAAGTGCATGTTTTTAATCATCCTTTTACTTTTTCTTCTTAAAAACCTCAGAACAAAACCAATTCACCTCATTCTCTGTTTTCTTATCTAATTCTCTCAATACCCTTTTGAAAACATGAGGGTTCTGAAAGGAAACTTGTTTCTTTCCCCCTTATTAGATTGCTAATATTACATCATCATATAGCCCCTTCCAATTGCTTGAATAAACTTGTCTTTCTAGTTTTTTTTGACTCTTTTGTTTTCATTTCAAAGCTTCTACCCAGTTCTGTTCTTTTCATCAGAAATGATTGAAAGTCTTTATTCCATTTTCCTCTTGTAGGCTTATACTTAGCTTTACAGGGAAAATTATTGTTGATTACAAACTGATATCTTTTGCATTTGGAATATCATATTCCAAGATTATTTTTCATTTATGTAGAAGCTTTCAGGTCTTGTATCATATTGACTTTTGTTCCTTGGTGCATGAACTGTTTATTTTTTCTTCATTCTTGCTGTATTTTTTCTTTGACATGGGAGTTCTAGATTTTGATTATGATATTCCTGAAAGAAAATTGTCACTTTGCTCTCTGGTTCTAATAGATCTGGGCAGTTTTCCTTTATGACTTCTTGAAATATAGTGTCTAGGGCTCTTTTATCATGGTTTTCAAAGAATCCAATAATTCTAAAATTGTCTTGCCTGTCCTGTTTCCCAAACCAATTGTTTTTAATATCAGATATTTTATATTTTTTCTGTGTTTTCAATCTTTTAATTTTGTTTTCGTATTTCTTACTGTTTTATGGAATAATTGATTTCTGTTTTTTGTATTCTAGTTTTCAGAGAGTCCATTTCTTGGCTAAGATGTATCACTTTCTCTATTTATTTTTCTTCTCATTCTTTCCTCCAGAGTTCTTATTTCATTTTTAATCTCTTGCTTTAATTCTTCTAGGTATGCATGTAGTCTCCATAGAAAATTTATTTTTTCCCCTTTGCATCTCTGCTTGCAGTTCTTATAGAGTTATTTTTTTTCTTTTTGTGGATCATTAGATCTACATTAATTTTACATAATGGCTAATGTATTCTTTCCTTTTTTCAATCTTTCCAGCCTTAGTTCCTGAACTACAGCTTTGTGAAAGGGCCAAGTTCTTCCCCTAGACACCTGCACTGTACAAGTCTGAGTATTGTGCTGCATTGATATGCTGAAGATTGCTGTTCCTCAGAGGTCCCCACCCTGGGCTTTATCACATCTCTAGGACTTTTTCAGGGGGTGACATTGGATTGGCTCTTATTGCCTGTAGACATAGGACCCTATTGGCTACGTAAGTCACTGGTTCATCTCTGGTTGCCTTGGGGAACTTCTGGCTTAGTTGTCCTTTTAGACACTGGCCCTCATGGTGGCATTCTTTCCTACAGCTCTTCGACTTCTGGTTGATTTTCTATGTAGTTACACAGTGGAAGAAGTCACTGTAGTTTTTTATTGGATTTCTTGGTCATTTTTCAGTTTGGTAAAAATTTCTGGTTTTACTATAGTTTATTTGTGGGAGTTGGATAGGCGGCCTCTGTTCAGGCATCCATCTTGGCTGGAAGTTCCCTAAGATCATAGAATTACATAGCTGGAAGGGACCTTAGAGGGCATCAAGCCCAGCTTCTACCCACATCATGAATATTGTTGCAACATCCCTGACAAGTAGCCATTCATTCATTTCTTAACTCTAATTAATAGCACAAGGGATTCCATAATTCCATGCCGAAATCATCAAAAAAAAACCCACAAATGGTTTAGAAAAGTCCTCATGACATGGATTTTGATTGGTAGGTACAACTTCCTTGAGGGAAGGAAGAATGACTTTTGAGCTGGGGGGAAGAACAAAAGAAAAGGCTTGGAATCAAGATATAAATGTGACATGTTTTAGGGATCATGAGTGACTGTCCTGGTGAGAGCAGCAATATGAGTAGGGGAATAGTGGAGGATAAGTCTGCAAATGTTGAGTGGGATCAGACCATGGAGAACTCTGAATATTGGATTCTCTGTTTAGGTCAAGGAAAGCCTTCGAATGAAAGTAATGTAATGAAAGTGCTACTTTCGGGAAGATTAATTTGGCACTTGAGAAATATCACATGATGAATAATTATTTATTTGATTTAAGAGCACCTCAGAGGTAATTTATTTAACAGTCAGTAAACATTTGTACAATGTTCTAATAAAAATCTCTTAACCTAGGGTTCATGGACCCCTTAGAAGTCTGTGAATAGATTTCAAAGAGTTCATGAACTTTTATGGGAAAATACATTTTTATTTCAATATATGTAGTTTTCTTTGTAATTCAACATATTTTAATTCATGTATTTAAAAACATAATTCTGAGAAGGGGTCCATAGGCTTTATCAGACTGCCAGAGAGGTCTATGACACTTTAAAAAAGGTAAGAACCCATGTTCTAGGTAGTAATAGGTACTGCATGGAAACAGAGTGATCACTGCAACAATGGAAAACATTCGTCAGATGCTTATGGTATAAATTATAATATTCCAAGTGGATAAAAAGAATAAAAAGTACATGAGATTAGATGAGGGAGAGATGATTTCCAGCTGAGGTTTAGGGTGTGGGAGAAGGAAGGGGATCAGAGAAGTTTCCATGGAGGATAGGGCATTTCATCTGTCCTTTTAAGGATGGGTAGAACATCTTTTTTTGGCTAATAAAATCCTATTGAATCTTACCTTTCTAGACTTATTTCTTATCACTCCCCTTCACATATTTTATCACACCTATTTTAATCATTCTTCAGTTTTATTCAACATTCTTCCACCACTAGGTATTTGTACTGGGAACCTATGTCCCTCTTGCATTTCTCCATATCTCTAACTTCAGACATCCTGTTCTTTCAAGACCTGGCCCAAGAGCCATGTTCTCTATGAAGCCTTCCTTCATGACTCCAGCTGAAAACAACCTCTTCCTCCTCAATTTTTAAAAGTACATTATTTGGACCTCTCCTTTTTTCTTACTATATTCTACTTTGTACCATACTTGTGTGTGTATGTGTATGTACATGCCATAATTTCATTAATAAACTAAGTTCTTTGATGATAGGAATTGTCTTGTGTTTCTTTTTTTTTCTTCTCATTTTATCCTGAGGTTGATCACACTAAACCTTGCACTTACTATGTATTTAGTAAATTTTTAATTGAATTAAATCTCAAAGGTTGATTTGTTTTTTCATATTCTTAAAGAATTATGGGATTGTTGATTTTAAGTTGGAAGGAACTTTAGAGGCCATGAGGTCCAACCCTTAAGTTTACAGATGAAGAAACTAAGGTAGAGAAAGCCTTAGTGACTGGGCTAGGGTCACATAGCTAGTAAATATCTGAGGCAGGATTTGAACCAGGTTTCTGACTTACTCTCTAGTACTCTATCCATTCTGCATGGCTACACTAAACATACGCCATTGCTCTTTGTCATTTTCATTCCCCTCTTGATTGTTGTTGTTTTGGGACTAACTCAATAAATATGTATTCTTTTGTAACCCTTGTCATGATTCTTTCCTTTCTATTGTCTTTCCCATACTACTAATAGCTCCCTCCTACATGAGGAGCACAGGGTACCATGAGATAGAATCAATGATCCTAGGAAGGAGGAAGGGTCAAGTATGTGTGTGTGTACTGGGGGAAGAGGGAGGTAGAAAAGATTCCTCTTGCTACTAGAACAACTCAAATAACATCCCATGTCCTAGGAAAATACACCAGCACGTTTTGAGAACTGGAACAGTTTGAACTACTAAAGCATAAATCTTTGACTTCAAAATGTTCCCAATCCTGTTCATATACTTTTAATTTATGAATTTAACAGTTATCCAAGTTAAAGATGATCTAACTAAATAGGACTTCTTTCCCACAACCTGCCAGGATCCACAGACATCCTCTACTGTGGAACTAAATATTTGATCATCATTCAGTTAAAACTATTTCTGGAGTCCGTATACTTTAAATGATTTTTAATGGGATTTATGGGCACTTAAGCCAAGGTACAGCCTGTAACAAAGCTTTATGGGCAAAGCCTCTGATACTGGGCCTCTTTCCCTGATTCTTGTCTGTCCACATCACAAGTGGCTGTGTATCACAATCAGAGATGCCTACTAAGTACTCCATTTTATTTGGCTGACCCTTAAAGTAGGGGAGAGATGATATACAGAATGGTGAAGCTTAGTGGCCCAGAAAGTCAGGAAGATAGGATTGTGTTATCTCTTGGTGGAATGGTATTTTAGGGAGTCACACAACCACATCCAAGGCCTCTTTTGAATTGTGTTTGTGATATTATAACTAAGTATCTATTTCCATGTATATAAATCATCTTCTGAAGATCAATCCAACTGTCAACTTAGTTGAACCACTGGTCCAAGGAATAAGTTGGAGATTTTTTAGGTGCCCATAGGTTGCTAAAATTTCACTTGAAAAATCACAGCAGGAGCATTGTAATGGAGGCTGTATATCTTCACAGATCTCTGGATCTCTCCCTTCAGGAAAAAACTGTATGACCTTAGGCAAGTCACTGAACCTGTGTTTGCCTCAGTTCCCTCAGCTATAAGATGGGGATTAAAAATAGCACCTACCTCTCAAGGTTGTTGTAAATATCATGTGAGATAATATTTGCAAAGTTCTTAACGCAATGCCTGGCACACTGTAAGTGCTATATGAATGTTCATTTCCTCCCTCCTCCCTCCATGTTTATAATCTGACAAGTAGTGAGTAATGAAATAGAAAGTTAGACCAACTTGAATTTTATATATACAGTGTGGTATAGTGGAAAGAGACAGAGAAAGAGGTGGAGGGAGAGAGGGAGGGGAGAGAAAGAGAGATGGAGAGAGAGAGAGGCAGAGAATTTATTGAGTACTTACTATGTTCCAGTCCCTATGCTAAGTGCTCAGGGTACATATATAAGCAAGCAAGACAATCTCTGTCCTCAATGAGCTTATATTCTAATGGGTGAAGACTACATAGAAGAGTGCCAGAAATGTGACAGAGCAGGACAGGGGAACCTTCATGGGAACATGATGAAGAGAAATCTGGGAAGTTATATGAAGATAAGATGAGGCAGAAGCTCTATCAGGGTTAAGGCAAGCAGGGGCAGAATACAGGATTTAGTGAGAAGGGAATGAGGATAATTGTCTGAGAGCAGATGGCCTGGTAGGATGGCCAGTCAGTCCCTGCCAAGACAAGGAGAAAGCTTTTCCATTAGGGATGGATTTTGAATCAAAAGACTTGGCTTCAAAGCCTGGCTCTACCTCTGGCCACAGGTAAGTCACTCAACCTCCTTGGGCCCAGTTTCTTTGTCTATAAAGTGAGAAAATTGGACTAGATTATCTCTAAGCTCTCTTTCAACTCTATATGTTACTATGATTCTATGAATCTATGAAAATTCAGTGTTCATTAAGGGCCTACAAAAGATTCAAAACTAGTCATTTTTCTGGAAGAGTACATCATCTTGTTGAGGTATAATAGCACAATACAACATAGGAATATGCAGACAGAGGTCATGATGTAGCCGGAGCACTGAGCCAAAAGTCTGAAGACATGAGATAAAGTTCTGGCTCTTCTTTATTTGTTAGGTTAACACTTGAGCATCTCAAAGCCTTCATTTCCTTATCCATTAAATGGGCACAATAGCTACCCTCCCTACCCCATAGTGTTGTCCCTAGGATCAAATGAAACAATACTTGGGAAGGAGCTTTGACAACAGTGAAGAACAATACCAATGTTAAGCAGCAGCAGTACCTTTCCTCCTCCTTCTTTTCCTCCTCCTCCTATTACGACCATTGTGGCTCCTCCTATTGGTGACCCAGGTTCTTCCACTTTCTGCCTTCTTTCTTTACCCTTACTCTGCCTAAAATGGGGATCTCAGAATCATAGAATTTGGGGCTTCCTGTTTGATATTGGAAGTCATCTTGTATAACACGGTCATGATGAGGCACCGAGTCACAGAGGAGATGTAGCTTAGCCAAGGGAACAACTAGAATAGCTAGGTTTGTGCATATTCTAATCTGGTTCCCTGGACAAGACCTTCCAACTCCTGACCATGTACTTTTATTGGCTGCCTGGAATGTTTTTCCTCCTCATCTTCACCCCTTGGCTTCTCTGACTTCTTTGAAGTATCAGTGAAAATCCCATCTTCTGCAAAAGTCTTTCCAAATCCCTTTAAAGGTTAATCTTATTCAGGGGTGGATGGAAGTCATCTTAAAGCAGCTCAGGAGAGCTGATTGTTAAATTCTCAATGACAGCACTTGCACCCCAGAAATTGGCAAATGCTACAAATTGGGTCTTGATTTATTGTTTTGTTAATTGTCCAAAGATAAGAAAGTGACAGAGAGAAAAAAATTAATAATGTACATTAACCTTAAAAATGTGTTCTGCGTACATTTTGTTTTCTGGAGATCTGATTGCTGCATATTTACCAGCACACCTCCTGTGCCTTCCCTCTGAGATTACCACCAATTTATCTTGTATATATCTTGTTCATACGTAGCTGTTTGCATGTTGCCTCTCCCATTAGATTGTGAGCTTCTTGAAGTTGGGGGCTATTTTTGCCTTTTAATCACCATTGCATAGCCAACACAGGAGTTGGCATATGGTAAGCATTTAATAGATACTTTTTGACTTGACTTAAATCTACCAATATCTGTTTATTACAACATTTTAAAAAATCTTGTCATTGCTAATGGTAGTATAGTAGAATCTGATGTCTTATGTGGTGAAGGAAAAAGAGAACAGGACTAGATGTAAGAAATTCAGGCTCTCATACATTTTGTTAGATGTATGACTTTGGACTAGCCATTTGACATCTCTTTACCCAGTTTCCTCCTCTGTAAAATAAGGTGATTGGGTAGAATGGTTTCCAGGGTCCCTTCCAACTCTGATAATCTAGGAGATCTATTTTTAACTGCCATGTATAGCACCTGAAGTGTACTAGTGTCTCATTGTCAAAGGCTGATTGCGAAACACCTGGTAGCCCATTTATTTGCATTCATATTCTGATATTAAGGCATGCAGGGGAATTCAATTCAAAGCAACTCTGATCAGAGAAGTTTTGCTGCAGGAAAATATACAGGGGGACCTGGAGAGGTGGGGGAAGGAGGGCTGGAGGTTATAGGTAGAAGTCTAGGACTCAGAGCTATGAGAAGAAGGACATGTACCATTGCAAAGTTCTCAGCTGCAATAAACCAATGTTGTCTGACAAGGTTTGGTGCAAGGAACACCAGGCTACATCATCTGATCATTGGCCAGTTTTTAATTCATTATGATTTTATGCAGTTTCTTGTAAACTGGAGAGTGAAGAGACAGGTGGAAAATGAGAAGAAACCTCTGTTCTTTCCAGCTTTTGCATGTAAGGACTGAGACCCGGCAATTTTCACCAGATTGGTCAAGAGCAAAGTATAGCTAATTTCCAAAGATAGGAGATTGATTTCTGCTGTGACAGCACAATTCCATCCTGGAGAAGAAGGGAAAAAAAAAAGTCACATGTTTGCCCCTGGTGAAAAGTTGCCAGTTTTTTGACAGATAAATTTTACCATTTTGGCAGTAGAGTGTTGTGTTTTTTTCTCTCTCGATCACTCTCTGTGAAAATCTCCTTCTGTTATGGTGGAAAACAGCCAAGGGGGCGGGGCATGAAGGAAGAACAGCAATACATTCCATTTTTATCAGAAGTGATCATGATCATTGTTCTATGGGTGTCAACAGACTGACTTAGAGGCCCATTCATTCCCCTGTAGACCATCTCCTATTGTTTGGGGAAAAGGGCCCCATAAAGTAGAATCATCTGTAATTTTCCTACTTCCTGCTTAAAAAAAATAGTTAACATTGTGGATTCTTCCACTTTCCACAGGCTGTCTTCATCTGATGGAAGCCACACTGGACTGTCCAAGAAATGGAGTTTGTCAGATTTGTTGTGGCTATTTTGCATGACTCTGTAAACTCCACTAAGCCTGAGACTAAGACTTATCTAGGAGGCAACCTAATGCAGTAGAAAGAATAGTAGAAACACTCTGGATATGGAGGACATGAGTTCAAATTTTATCTCTGATACTATCTGTGGAACCATGAATAACTCACTTAATCTCCCTGTGTTTCATTTTCATCATTTGTAAAATAGCCTCTAAGGTCTCATCCAGATCTATGATTCTACACAATGCATAAAGTAAGTGCTTAAGAAATGTTTGTTTCATTGAATTAATGGATGAATGAATGAATAGATGGTGCCTAGGAAGAAGGGACTCATCTTCTCACATCACAATCACATGGAGTTAAGGCATACTTTGGAGACTGGGATCCACAATGCATTATGGCAAAATATGTGACTGTCCCATAACATATAAGCATGAGAAACTTTGCCATTTTACTTTTTATTTGGATTCTACTTCAAATCGTCCTTACCAACCTTAATGACATCTCCCAAGACCTCCTTTCCAATACTTATGTAAGCTTTCATGTTCCTTTCCTTTAGTCCTTTTCCAGCTGTGTGCTATATGGGTCCTTCAGCCATGCTATTCTCATAATTCAATCTCTTTAACCTTTCTCCAAAGAGGGATGTCCCTCCTCCCTGCCTCTTCCCCTCCTCAAGTTGATAGAAAGCAGGATATAGGAGCACTGACTCATTTTAAGGGGAATTGGGGAGAAGAAAGACCTGGGTTTGCATAAAGATATGGGGAGCTTAACTGCTTCATCAGAAAACATTCCCATGACTCATGTCACATTCCTTGTACTTTCAGCTTCAGGAAGCATTCCAACCAGCCCAATTCTGAAGCAAGCAGAGGGTCTCCTAATCCAGAGTGAGCCACCTAATCATTCATGTCTCTTTTGACATTCTCCTTTTAGGAACTGGGTATTTCCATTTTTGTGCTTTGTCCAATGTGGTTTTAATCAGCCTAGATCACAGGAGCATGACAAGAAGCCAGGGTTGGGATTTTGTGTCTGCAGTCCTAACAACTTTACAGGGACATGCAAAAGACCAGTAAACTGCAACTGAGCAGATGGAGAACATGCAGGTCATGAACTAATAATTGGCCTGATTCTGTATTTCTCAGGCAGGCAAAATGCCCATCAAACTTGTCCATGGTTGCCAACAGCTTTGTAGCCTGTGTGTCACAGACCAGTAAAATGTGTCTATATTACGGAGGAAGGAGAAACAACTTCAGCCAACAGGAACTGACCCCAAACCTTCATGTTGGATTTGCGTCGCCCTGGTATGGCTCTGAGGTTTCTTAAAGTTCATTAAGTTTTTATTAACGTTATTTTAACCTTTGGTGGTTGTCAGAGCTAGACATGATGGTAAGCTGAGGTGTACCACAATGGGCTGCACCCTCCCACCCTGTCCATGTCTTCTGCAAAGAGGGGGTGGGGGGCAGGCAGTGTGCCCAGGATTGGCCATGCAGCATACACACTCCTAGCCCCAAATGATAGGCTAATATATGACTTCTGGGGGGCAAGGTAAATATCAAGCATGGTGAGTTATTTTGGAGATGACTGAGGATTCAGAAAGCCTGGACACTTATTAATTTTGTAAGCCTCATTTGCTCAATGTTTCTGGAACCTCTTTTATAAAATAAGGATCTAGGGGGCAGGTAGGTGGTGCAGTGGATAGAGCACCAGCCCTGGATTCAGGAGGACCTGAGTTCAAATCTGGCTTCAGACACATAACACTTAATAGCTGTGTGATTCTGGACAAGTCACTTAACCCCCAATTGCCTCACCAATAAATAAATAAATAAATAAAAATATATAAATGAAATAAGGGTCTGGGACTCACTGACTTCCAAGCATCATTCCAGTTCCCAGTCTGGGATCCCTATGTTCCCCACTGTGGCACTGTGGACCACTGTGCCATGGACCTGTCATTATAACAAAGACTAAAAATGGACATAAATCAAAGTCATAATGGGGCAATTTGAGTGAAGTAATGACATTGGATATGCAAATAGGGACACAGGAGAAACTAATTCCAAAAACTATAATTTACTTAGCACCTACCATGTACAAGGCATTTAATAAAATATATATAAAGCATGAATCTTCTATTTCAACCATAGCCTAACATTAGGATGGGGTGGGTATAATTTTATGTTCTTGCCTCAAGTACAAAATTAGCTAGCCATGGTACTGGCATTAATCACATGCTGTGGACCCAGTCCTGTGCTTACACTGGGGTGAGGCAAATGAAGTACATGATCTAGTCCCTGCCTTGGAGGAGGTCAGGTTCTTGCTTGGTAGACAATGACATAGAGGGGAGTGTTGCTGGTATCCCAGTCTCTCAGTCTCCCAGATCCCAGATCCCAAATCCCATATCCCAGATTAGTCTCGATACCACAATCATAAAGAATGCTGCTATAATTTGAACCAATGTACCAATGATGATGATCATGATGATGATAGCAGGCCATATTTAGATATGCTTCACAGTTTGTAAAACATTTTCTTCATGATGTCCCTGAGAAGTAGACAGAGTAGCTTCATTATTCTCATTTTACAGATGATGAGTTTTAGGCTCATAGACATTAAGTTACACAGCTCTGAAGTGGCGGAACATTTTCTCTCAACCTGTAGCTAGTCTAAAACATCCAGAAAATTACCTGAATTCTTTACTTCACTTTTCCTTTACAGGCCCAGACTTCATGTATCAAATTTAGATAAAGAGCCTACCTGGTAAGCATATGTAAAAGGTCTTTATGGTCTTTATCTAAATTCAACTATTTATCTAAATTCATTTCAACCCAGTAAACATTTATTAATTTCTTACTGTGTCTAAAGCATACAGAAATAACAAAACAAAACGAAATAAAACAAAACCCAATCTCTGCACTCAAATGCTGTGCATTTTACTAGAGAAAAAACAGCATGTAAACTGGTAAGTATATACAAGAAAATTTGAGGGACAGAGAGCACAAAGAATGAGAAAGATCTGGAAAGTCTTTGTATAGGAGATTGTTTCTGAATTGATACATGATGTAGTAGCTAAGAATCATAAAGGTATAGATGTGAAAAAAATGCATTCCAAGTACGAGGGGCAGCCTGTTCAAAGAACTAGAAGTGGTAAATTAAATGCTAAGTTCAGGAAATTGCAACTAATTAATTCTGGGAACAGATTATAGCCTTTGTCACTGGCATTGTTATACCTATACTTTAACTTCCTGTTCCCATCCTTAACCCCAAACCCTATATACTCCATATTAGAAATCCACCTTTTATTACCATCTGTAAGTCAACTTGACTGCACTTACGATGGGTACTGTTCTTCACAATTCTTTGAGGTTTCTCTCAAGAATTTTAAACACAGGGTTCTTGTTTGCTTGATTCCAAGTGACCATGCATAATCATTTGAAGTCTAGCTCCCAGTGATCTCTATCTTTGGCGGGTACTTAAAAGAGGAATGATCTCACATTTATTAATGGCATGTTAAGCTTGTATCGTTAGAACCAAAGTTGCACTAAAAACACACACACACACACACACACACACACACACAAAACAACCCCATACCTAATTACCTTGGGTCACAGATCATCTCAGAGAATGAGACAGTGTGGTAAAAAGAACATTGGATGAGTGTGCAGGAGCCCTGGATTTTGGCTCTGCCTCTTTATGACCTTTGGAAAGTCAACTCATCTTCAAGCCTCTTTTCTTTAAATGCAAGAGTTAGGTCGCTGAAGCCTTTTCAAGAGCTAACATTCTGCATTCTAAAATTTTGTGCTTGAACTACAAGGAATGGAATGCTAGGTTTTGGAATCAAATAGGCCTACCTAGGTTCAAATCTATGTGAATCTAGGGAAGTCGCTTCACTCTCTGGACCCCAGTTTTCTCATTCAAAAAATTATAGGCTAGATTAGATGGCTTCTGAGCTTCCTTCTAGTTCTAGGTCTATGCTGTTATGAAAATGAGAAGAATACTTACGATCCTTACTTCTCTCAGTTGTTGTGAGGTGCTAATGATTTAATGTATCATGCAATACATTAAAAGCCCTTTACAAATTTTTAAACTCTAAGTAAATGTTATAGAATCTGTGTCAAAAATTATTTTAAAAAATCAGTTATGAAAATGACAGTATGGCACAATAGAGGCAGTGTGCAGTAAAAAGCATGCTGGATTGGAATCAGAGGACCTGGGTTAAATTCTGCCTCTTCCACTTACTACTACCGGTGTGACCATAGGCAAATCACTATCTTTCTGGGTCTCAGTTTCCCTATCTGTAAAATGGGGTGATTGGACTACAGTGCCCCAAACCTTAAGTTACCTGAAAAACAGTCCAATATTCTGTGTTTTAATATTCTGTAGTTCTTTCTTGCTCTAGGATTCCATGGTTCTAAGTTAATTATTAACCAAAGCAAAGTATAGTTTGAAGGGAAAGCCTGCCAAAAAAGAATTCAGAAAATGTAATCCAAAACTTAATATAAATGATTTTAAATTAATTGATTTTGGATTTTTATTATTTTATTGTCCATTGGCAAGAAGCCTTTCAATTAGCACCAATAACCCAAAATGGGCTGTGTTCCCTATGCATTCCATAGGAGTGAGAGAGTTACTGAGGCTCATTTATTAAAGGGTTGCTCTCCCCTAGGAGAAATGCTGGATAAGTGTGAGATATTATTATCTTTGAGATTTCTCTTTGTCTCATTGTTTTGTCTCTAGTTCATATTCCTGTCACCATTATGAGTCCTGGTGTCCATCTTCCTCCCACTTCTTTTATGTGAGGAGCCTCATTCTAAGTAGATAGAACTAAGATCAAGAGAGAATGGGCAGAAGAGGAGTTACTTTCCCTACTCTGTCATCTCCATCCAAATTGGAAACTGTCCCTCCATCTTCTATGTTCTATTCTCTTATTATCCTGCTGATTCATCTTCCAAGGTATTGTGAAGGTTTGTGTTTGTCCCTGGGCTAGAAATGGGGGTTGTAATTGTCTAATGGGACTTTTGGGATCACCATTCCAATGGGACCACCATAGTGGTGGATGCTTTTAGTAAATTTAGTATCTCAGCCCCTGACTCATTTAGAAGCAAGGTTACTGTAGACCTATCACCATTTTTGTCCATGATAACTACGAATGTGCCCACAGTCTCTCGTGATCAGTAATTAATATCAAAGTAAGCATGGGGACGTAGGATCAAAGCTCACCATGCTTGCTCACTGGTCCACTCCTGCTGATTCTCTGGCCTGCTGAACTCTGGACTCTTCTTGCCTGTTCTTTTAGCTTCATTCCCTTCATTAGTTCCTTTGCTTGTATAGACCTAAGACATTTCCAATATTCGCTTTAGTTCTTGAAGCTTTTGCCTACCCCCTTCTGAATATTTCCTCCTCCCTGGGTTTTCAGGACAATGCTGTAGTTCTTGTCTACCTTGTTGGACCAATGTTTCTTTGTCTCCTTTGCCCCTTCAGTGGCCTTATCTTTATTCTTGTGAATGGATTTACTCCAGGACTCTGTACTCTTTCTCCTTGATCTCATCACTTCCTATAGTTTCAATTATCATCTCTATGCAAAGGGGTCCCAAAATCTTTTGTGCTTCAATCCCACATCTCTAACTGCTTGCATGACATCTCCACTTGAATGTTGTATAAACTTTTCAAACTCAACATGTCCAAAACAAATCTCATTAGATTTTCCTCTAAAACTCCTCCTCCTCATAATATCCTTATTCCTGTCAACAGCACCATAATTATCCCAGTCATCCAGGATTGAAACCTAGGAGTCACTGTCAACTCTTATTTCTTCCCCTCCCCCCTTCCACCATGTTCAATTAGTTGATAAGTTTTGTCAATTCTACTTGCTAATCCAAACCTTATCCTCTCTAATTTGGACTATATTAATATATATATATATATATATATATATATATATATACACACACATACATATATACGTACATATATACATACATACACACACACACACACACACACACACACACACACACACACACACACACATATATAAATATCTTTCTAATTGGCCTCCCTGAATCCAGTCTCTCTTCTCTCCAATCCATCCTCTGCACAGTGTTCAACTAATATTCCAAAAGCACAGGAAGTTTGACCATAGGAATCCTCTGAATGTTCAATGGCTCTTCATTGTTTTTTTAGGACAAAATCTCCTGTTGGCATTTAAAGCTTCACTATCTGGGTTGCTTACCTCTCCAGTATGATTACACATTACTTATCCTCATGTGATCTATGGTCCAAGCAACCTGGCTTACTTGCTGTTCCCGGTAGATGCCATTCCATTTCCAGTCCCTCAACATGCCTTTGCAATGAGCCTGCTGCTCGTTCCTGGAAAGCTGTTGGTTCTCCCTTCTGTTTCTCAGAAATCTTACCTTCCTTCTTTTCTTGTTCTTTTTTTTTTTGTCTTTTTTGTATGAGGCAATTGGGGTTAAGTGACTTGCCCAGGGTCACATAGCTAGTAAGTGTCATGTGTCTGAGGCCAAATTTGAACTCAGTTCTTCCTGACTCCAAGGCTGGAGCTCTATCCACTGTGCCACCTAGCTGCCCCTCAATCTTACCTTCTTTCATAGCTCATCTCAAATGCCTTTGCCCTCAAAAGGCCTTTCTTAATCCTCCCGCCCCCAACCCCAACCTACTCAATCATAGTGTATTTGTATTGCACGTATCTTGTTCATACTAATCTGTGAGCATGATGAACCCACCTAATAGAATATAAATCTGAAAGAATTGCCTCGCACTTACCATTGTGTCTCAAGCAACCAGTACTGTGGTTGGCACATGATAAACATTAATGCTTATTGATTGTTTATAGCAAATAGATGTTTCTGGGGAAAGGGTTGAAAAAGGGCTTAAAGCTGATCCCTTCTAAACCCTTGAAGTATATTGCTAGAGGAGAAAAGGACCTTCGGGATGATTGATTCTTAGTCATTCCTTTTACAAAGGAGGAAAGTAAGGCCAGGGCAAGGAGCATTGACTTGCTCAAGGTCACAGAAGACAGCTCATTTAACTATTAATCTGAGACTGAGTTGAAGTGAAGTCAAATTGAGTCCAAAGCCCATAGAACAGAAGATGGTTGGAATTAAAAGGAATGTTTTCCAACTTTGTTACTTTACTGAAGAGATAAAAAAAAAAGAAGGTTGAGAGTCAGTTAGAGCAGGTATTAGATCCCAGGCATCTTTACAACTTGTCTGACCCTCTTGTAGCTAGTTAGTTGAAATTTAGTTTCCTTGGGGTCAAAGGCCCTTTCAAAACAGCAGCCTCATGGCAACTGGCTCATGAGAATCAGCTGAGTAGAGAAGGAGCCCCCCGACACGCACTTTTCACCCCAGCTCTTGAAGGAGCACCCTGGTTCCAAGCTCAACCCTCCCTACTCCAGGGTAGGGAGAAGTCAAAGAGAAGAAAGGTACAAGTCTTGCAGATGAAGAGGCAGAGACATCCCCAAGAAAGCACAGCCTTTCAGCTAGTCTTATTTCCATTCCCTGGCCTTCCAAAAGCATATCTCCTTCTTCCACACAAATGTTTTTCCCCTTGGAGTAGGCCATCCTAAGAGTTTGCATAAAACCCCTAGGCCTGGAGAAGTACTTCCCCACCCTAAAGTGGCAAGTTAGCCCATGTCTCACATAGGACTCTCTTGGTTTACTGGATAACCTGGCACATTTTTGCTATAGTATATTTTGGGGGTGAGAGGAGTGGAAGAAGTGGGAAACAGACTTAATTCAAAGCCTAGGACCATGGATTGTAGAAGATGCAGTGACATAGGTCATGTATGTCCCCTGCTACTGCTACCGAAGGGAACAGCTCTCCATGCCTGGACCAGGGCCAGGGTCAGGTATCTCTCCCCATCCCTAGGCTGGGCCAGAGCTCAGGGCAAATCTGGCAGCTATAGCCTGTTCTTTATCTTCCTTCTCACCAGAGAGATTACTCCCTGGAAACAAGGTGGAGCTGGGGTTGAACAGTTCTCCCTTATCCCCCAGGGAATGGGGATCTGGTCCAGTCTCTACTCTCAGCATCCTGTTGCAGCCTGTACATTGACACCAGAATCTGGCCTCGGCTCCTCAGAAGAGTACAAGCAGATTCAGAAATCCTTTATATTTCTCTTCTAAGCTTCCCCCCCAACCCCAAACCTACTGCCTCTGATGTTGAGCAATGAAAAATAATGAAAAGACAAAAAGGAAACAGTCTCTGTTGTCAAGGAATTTACTTTTTACTAATACATTGTTTAACGGACCACATATTTTTCATTGTTCCTTGTCTTTTTAACTCATTTTAGGAACTTGGGCTTGCCACAAGTCCCTTTCTGAGCCCATTCCCTCACTGCTAAAATAAGGACTTTGAACTAAATTTTGTCCATTTAAAATCTAACATTATTCCATCATAGCACCACAGAATCTTGTAGTTGGAAGATACCTCAGAGGTCATCTTGGCAAAATATCAGAAAATTAGTCATTCAAATTCTATTTAAAATCTTCCAGTGATAGACAACCTTCTGTAGTTCCTGAGGTTTTGATGGATAGGAAGTTAGCTCTTCTCCCTTATTTTAAGCTAGTATCGGTCAGTTCCTGACCATCTCCATGACATGCCACTTGGGCTTCAACATTTATCTTGCCTTATCTTTCTTAACCTCAGCACTACCATGCCCAGCCATTTCCATGACACATCATCCCCAGCCCCTTCCCTTTCCAAAATTACCTGTAAGAACAATAATAATAAAATCAATAGTATCATTTCTAATAAGGACAAGCTAATCAATTGCCCTATGACTGTAATCATTCACTCTGATCTGCCTGCTCAAAACACCCCCCTATACATGCTGTCTTCCTTATTAGAATGTAAGCTCCTTCAGGGTAGGAGATATTTTGTTTGCCTTTCTCTTCCTTCCTTCCTTCCTTCTTTTCTTTCTTTCTTTCTTTCTTTCTCTCTCTCTCTTTCTATCTTTCTGCCTTTTTTTTTTTTGGTATCCTTAGCACTTAACACATTACCTGGAATGTAACAAATGCTTGAAAATTCTCATTTGTTCATTCATTGACTAATTCATTCTATGGAATTTCCATCAACTGTTCCTAATTCTGCCCTCTTGAGACAAGTAGAAAAAATCTAAATATTGTTCCATATGAAAATCCTTCAAATACTTGAAATCTGCAATCAGATTCCTAAAAAAGTCTTTTCTTCTGCAGGTTAAAGAACCTCAGTTTCCTCAAATGTTCCAGGACTGATGTAGTCTCCATTCAATGACTGTATGTTTGATGAATAAAATTGTAGGCATAGTTTTCCAGGATTCATAGAATCTTTGATCTGAAAGAGTATTTAGGGATCATCTAATCTAAATTTCAACTCTATTCCAGAATAATTTATACAACATTTCTGACAGCATCTGAGCCTCTGCTTAAAATAAGTGGGACATATTCATTCACAAGGACATATTCATCCTTTCCCCTGTGGGACAATTCTAGTTATGAGAATATTCTTCCTGTTAAATTGAAGACATATACATACACTCCACCCCTCTTTTTCCTTCTCATCTCTTTCCTTCCCCTTTCTTACTCTCTTACCTTTCCTTTCTCTTTCTTCTCTCTCATTCTTCTTCCTAATTCTTCACTCCTTTCCTTCTCTCTTGTCCTTGCCCCACAATCCCAATCTTCTGTAGATTATCCTCATTTTTTCAATAGATTGTCACAAGATATGTTTCTAGACAACTTGCGTTCCTTTGGGGTTTTCCTTTGTGCAAAAACCAATTCATCAATATTTCTTTTAATACCCTCTGGGTTTATGCTTTCTTTGTCAGGAAAAGAAGATCAATAGGACAGGAAAAGTATAGTGGAGACATAAAAAATATCTAAGGAAAGAGGCCCTGCTATTCAGCACCTTCCCAATATACTCACATTGGGAAAAGACAGAAAGTCTTGCCTAGTTTCTCCCAGGCAGCATGCCTCTTTCAATAGCAGCCTTCCCTTACCAAGTAATCATACTAAGAATTCATGAATGTTTTTGTTTTTCAATAAGACCCCCCTCAAAGATCTGTTTCTTTGGCTTTTTCCTTGTTTATAAGATTCTTATTCTCCGTCATAATTACCACAGATCCACAGTTCAGCAAACTTGCTTTTGCATTCATATATCCAGGGGGACCTTTGACGGGAGGTGGGAGCATGTTAATTCCAAAGGACTTTGTGATTAACTAGGTAATCTTATTACTTGTGCCAGGGGCCAAATGTTGGTAGATGAAACCTGATGAATTAAAAAGTCTGAATGCCACTTTGGCTACATAAGTCTGCTTTTCATTCCAGCTAACCTTTCAATAATAATAATAATCCAGTAAGATTTTTTTTCCATGATGCTTACACATTCTGAGATATGTGTGGCTCCTCTTGGATACAAGGTCCTTTGTTATTTCATTTCTTGGAAAGATTTAGCAATGTACCAATACCTCTCTTGTTTAAAGTATATTTGCTTTTCCTCCCCCAAAGGCTGAATATTCCCCTCCTCTCCAGGGCTTTACAGCATATATTGCAGGAATGGGAAACCAGGAGAGGAGGAGAGATATTTCCCACTTTTATTACAATGCAGTAGTGAATGGGAATTTTATATTCTAATGTCACTTCCAGCTCCATATTTACATACTCCAAGGTCCCTTCCAACTCATCATGATATGTTCTAAGGTCTCTTCCAATTTTTATATGCTATTTTATAATATCCCTTCCATTTCTAACATTCCATGTTCTAAGGTACCTTCTAACTTCAATATTCTAGTTCTAAAAGAATAATTCTAATAGAACTTCATCATTCTAATCAATGAAAAAAGCTGGTTAAAGTCTTTGTCTCCATTTCTATTTTTGTGAAACAAGTACAAAGAGATTATTTGACATACTCAAGCTTGTACAAAGGAAAAATAAAAGCAAGGGCCCAAATCTAAAATTGTAGATAATACATTTAAAAGATAAACTGGTGCTGCATAGCATTTGTTTTTCAGAGAGACACAATGAACCTTTCAAGCAGCTATTAAATGAAATTTTAAAAGTTGAAAGAATAAAGTTAAAGTTCTTACCCCACCTCTACCCCTTCCATGTTCTTTGAATTTCTACCCAGACCATTTCTGGGCATGCCTCTACCGGGCTCAGTGTGTGCAAATGTGTGGTAGTTGATGGCTGATTTTCTGTGCTTGAACAAGGCCATTCTTCCTTTTTTAGAATTTTTTTGCCACAAATGAGTCAGCATAAATTGATACTTCTTATGCTTGTGAGTTCATATCTGTTGCACTTTCCAATAGAATGTGTTCTCTAAAAGTTTAAATGTTCCTGTTCAGAAATGAGTGAATGTCTCTGGGCAAGTTACTTGCCTTCCTGGGCCCGAGTGTCCTTGTTTGTAAAATGACAATTTGGACTACAATCATTGAATGGAGACTACATCGGTCTTGGAACACTTGAGGGAACTGAGATTTTTTAACTTGCAGAAGAAACAATTTTTTAGGAATCTGATTGCAGATTTCAAGTATTTGAAAGACTTACATATAGAACAGTATTTAGACTTCTTCTACCTGTCTCAACAGGGCAGAATTAAGAATAGCTGATTAAAGTTACATAGAATGAATAAGTCAATGGTACGTAATCTTTTTTAATGTCATGAACCCTTTTGTCTGAATCTTACAAATACCTATTCAGAAAAAATATCTTAAAATTAATAAAATGAAATATGTAGGATTACAAAGGAAACCAGTTATAATAAAATACAGTTATCACAACTTTTTTTTTCTTTTTAAGTTCATAAACTTCCAGATTGAACACTATTCAGAGCTTTCATTCCTTGAAAATATTGAACCTACAATTGCCATCTTCCTAAGTGTCAAGACAATTCTTTTGATTATTTTTGTAACTTTTTTTATAAGAAAGGCCCAGAGCTTTCCCTTTGTTTCTTGATAGGTCTTCAAGATTTGTATTAATATCCTGCCCCAAATTAAGCGAGAAGAAATTCTGAAATTTCTTTGCATAAATAAGAAGTCAGAAGGTATAAAAGTATTTGAGAGTTGGCCTCCCCATTTCCTACCAGGTAGGTGCCCAGAGCTTGAAGTTTTCAAAATGGTCTTTTGCAAATTCTGTTCATAAAACTAGTTACTCATAGAAAAATGAAAATAGAGCTATTTAAAGAACTAGATATGGAACAGGAGATCTGTATTCAAGTCTTGTTTCTTTGGTTTGCTAGTCTCTTTTCATTTTGTCTCTTTTGCTCCCAAAGTCATATGACTTTGGAAAACTGATTTCTCTTTCTATGGTTTATGCCCTAGTAGTATAGTGGGACTGAGTGTTGAACTTGGAGCCAGGAAGACCTGAGTTTGACACCTTCCTCAGGTGCTTACTAGTTGTATGACCTTGGACAAGTCACTTAATCCCTCTTGGACTCAGTTTCCTCACTTGTAAAATGAAGATAATAATAACATTTATCTCATGGAATTGTAAGGATCAAATTAGATAATGTATGTAAATGATGAATAAACCTGAAAGTGCTATACAAATGTTAGTTCTCCTCTCCTCTTTCTTGTTCTTGTTCTTGTTCTTGTTCTTCTTCTCCTTCTCCTCCTCCTCCTCCTCCTTCTCCTTTTCCTCTTTCTTCTTCTCCTTCTCTTCCTCCTCTTTTTCCTCCTCCTCCTTTTCCTTTTTTCCCCTTCCTTCTTTTCAGTACCTTTATTTGTAAAAAAGTATCTTTATTGGTAAATTAAACTTTTGTTAGAATGATAATGTTTTACCAACTTTAATGTGCCATAGAACTATAAGCTAATATGAATATTATGATTTTGTTAATATGTTAGACACATGCCCCATTGTGGCAATAAAAGATTTTGGGTTCTTTTAGACTATGCCAGCAAAACATAAGGTCTGGCAGGTTGTACAAAGCTAGAAAGCCTTCAAGTATGCATCTGGGTCATAGACTGTTAAGTCTGCCATCTGAAGACTAGTCTAGCTAAGTTTGGAAAGGCTCATCAGGAGGTTGGTCACAACATGCATGGGGGTGCTGTGGTCAAACAGTTCTCAAAGACCATCTGCTCAAATGCATTGAGGCTGTAGTTTGTATCAATGGAAGGGAGTACCCATGTTGGCAAAATCACAGATGCTGGAAGGATTGGAGAAGTGACAATAACAGCTATAAATTCAGCAGTATCCAATAGGTTGACCATGCTTAAATAAGACACAGCACTAAGGTCTTCTTCTTGTTATTGTCTGTTTGTTTTTCACGCAACCCTATAATTTCACCAGTGTCAGAACTTTTGGCACAGAGACTCCTTCCACTGATGCAGAACAGCAAATCATCTGCAATTTCTTATTTTAGAGAGTTTCCTGAGGGCAACAAGAAGGGCGACAAGGCCAACCCTTCATCTTCTATACCATTGCTTTTGACCTCATTCCAAGGCATGTAGTGGCCAAAAGACCTGGCAGATTGACATTAGACAATGATAGTTGTGAGAATGACTGTTCTCATGTAGCAGAAAAAAACCACCAAGAATACTGCATGACACTTTTCTGCTCAGGTGGTTTTCTATTCCAACTGATCACAAATTTTATATTTATAAAATGCCAGGGCTCTAAGATGATTTCTTACTTTGTATGGGACAGGTCATTTTTGTGGCCTTTTTGGGGGGGATGGGCCTTGTAATTTCATCATTGTAGGAAACTCCCTCTACCAACTAATACCTGATCTGTAACTTATAGTTTGAGGGTTGTATAAGGCACTGACTAGTTAATTGATTTACCTCAGATCACACAACCTGTATGAATCAGAGACAGAATGTGGACCCCGTTATTCTTAACTCCAATAGTAGCCTTCTATCTTCTATGACAGGCTTTCTCATGGGTCACATAATAGGCAGGTAGATGTCACAGTAAGGGCTGGTAGGAGATGTAGTAGATAGAGTGCCAGGTCTGGAGTCAGGAATACCTGAGTTTGAGACAGGAAGACCTGAGTTGAAATCCAGCCTTAGATAATAGCTATGTGACCCCCAACAAATCATTATCTCTGAGACATGGTTTCTTGATCAGTAATAAAGGAGTAATAAAAATACCCACCTCATAGGGTTGTTGTAAGAATCAAATGAGATAACAAGTAAAACATTTTGCAGAGGTTAAAGTGCTAAATAAATACTAGCTGTTTACTATTATTATTATATTGTAAAATTATCCTTTTCCTTTCTTGCCCCCTTAAATTCTTTTAAATACATCCAGGGGCTAAGGAGGAAATATTTCAGCCATTGAATAGAAATATTTTTTTTGGCTAGGCAATGGGGTTAAGTGACTTGCCCAGGGTCACACAGCTAGTAAATGTTATACGTCTGAGGGCAGATTTGAACGCAGGTCCTCCTGAATCCAGGGCCAGTGCTCTATCTACTCAGCCACCTAGCTGCCCCAAATATAAATATTTTAAAAAATAAATTGAGTGATGGGCTTTTAAAATCAATACCTAAAGCTTATAGAGTTCTGGCTTCTAAAGTTAATTCCTATGACAAGTGAAAAAAAAGATTTTTTTTTTCTCTTCTAAAGAGTATGAATTAAGTTAACCATTCCCATGCTGTATAAAGATTTATTGCATAAACTCCCAAGGTCCATTAGTTTCTGTTCATCATAGCTCTGAAAGCAGTATACATGCTGAAGGCAGGAAAATTTTAACAATTCCCCATGGTGTACTTTATGTCATTACTCCAAACCCATGATTATAATAATAAGAGCCAACCACCTGTATTCCCATTTAAGCAGAAGTGGGGGAAAGGAATAAATATTTATTTAAGTACCTACTATATGCCAAATGCTTTACAAATATTATCTCATTTCATCCTCAGAACCCTGAGGTGCTATTATTACCCCCATTTTAAAGTTGGGGAAAGTAAGGTAGATGGAGATTAAGTCATTTGCCCAAGGTTATATACCTGCTAAGTGTCTGATACCAGATTTGAATTCAAGTCCTTCTAACTAACTCCAGGACTAGTGCTCTCTCCACAGCACCAACTAACAGCCTCTCAATGAAGGTATAGACTTAAAGGTGTATTTCAAGTGGGTCTAAAGTAATTGGTATGTGTTTCAAATTCCTTGACCATACCTATGGTTACAGCCATTAAATAAGACAATTCATGTAAGGACCATTCCTTCACTGGTGAAAGATCACTGAGGTGTGGAAATAATTGGACATACCTTTGGTAGGTGCACATTTAGTATAAATAACAAAGGACTAAGAGACATGTGATGCTGGTGCTAGTCCCAACCTTGGCACTGACTAACTGTTAACATCTCCTCTCCAGACCTCAGTTTTCTCATCTATAAAATTAAGGTGTGGGCCTAAAGTCATTTGTTTATTTGACCCTATATGATTTTATGTTCTACTATATTTTAATTTCTCTGTCATTCCTAAAATTCTGGGCCTCCAAAGATCTATGTTATAAGATTTCTTTTAGCTGTAAGGTTCTATGTATTGGGCCTGCAGTCAGAAAGATATGAGTTCACATTTGGCCTCAAATACTTACTCACTGTGGGACCCTGAGCAAGTCACTTAACCTCTGTTTGCCTCAGTTTCCTCACCTACAAAATGGGTTTTATAACAGCATCTACCTCCTACGGTTGTTGGAGGATTAAATGAAATAATATTTGTAAAGCTATTGGTAAAGTAGTACAGTAGTACATAGTACTCCTGGTACATAGTAGGAGTTTAATAAATGGTTGCTTCCATACTTCCAATTAAAGCTTATTTGATCTCTGCAATTTCTTATTATACTCTTAAAATTCAAAGGCATCTCAGAGCAAATGAAGTCCCAGGTGTCGACTATACATGTATTCCTGACTTAAGGGTAGAATGAAAGTTCAGAATTTTGCCATCCTAACAAGCTCACACTACATTTCCCATTGATTGGCCAACAACAGGTCCCAGCTAAGTTCTACTTAGTCATTTTTTAGGCTCTGATTGACTCTGAGTGAATGTAAATAACAATTGTTTCTATTTTGGCCAGAAACCCTGAGGGTCTTTCCCTCACAGATTGATTTTTTTTTCTTTTGGACTAGCTAAAGAGGCCATTCTCTGCCTCATTTCTTTCCTGGCCTTAATCACTGAATGGGCTTTGCCTCAGTCAAACCTGTTAAAAGACCTTAGTTTAAAAAGGTCAAGGTCTCCCACTGCTTCCAGGGCCATCTCCAGTCATCCTGATCTGTATCTCACCATTGGACCCAGATCATTCCGGAGGAGAAAGTGAGGCTGATATCTTTGCACAGCCCTGCCTCACTTAATTCCAATTTACTTGCATATCATAGCATCATCTCCTTAATGTCATGGTCCTCTTCGAGAATGAAAGACAAATAATGAGAACATGCAAAATGCATACTAGTAGTGACAGATATACTTATCCAAAAGGTGAAGAACTATATAGTCCTTCTCACATCAGTGAATCAGAAAAGATGAATACAGAAAACAAAAGCATTCAGTGACCTATCATTAAGCAAAAGGGAGCAAAGGAGAATCAGGAAAGAAAAAACAAGTAGGAACATGTTAGAGAAAGAAAAGAAAGGAAATATTGAACATGCATCATAACAAATCTCAAGGATAAAATCAGGCAAGGTGAAGGGCTTGCTTATCACTCATGGTCTAGCGTGGATAAAAGATAATATATTTTTTTTTTAAACTCTATGTATGGCCAAGGTAGGCAAAGCATCATGAGATCTTAGGAAGCACCTCACTTAGAATTATGATTTTCCTCTAGGCTTTAGAAAACACTTTCACCAAGAAAATATTATATTTTTTAATGTTCCTTAGCCAGAAAGTTGACCAAGCTGCTTTCTTTTTTAAATTTACTTTTTGTAATTGTATTGATTATCTTTTTTTTTTGTCATTACCTTCATTTCCATATATAGCTTGCTCCCTTACTTTCCTCAGAGAAATCATTCCTTATAACAACAAATAGAAAAAAAAGGGGGGAGGGGAAAGAGTTCAACAAAATCAAGCAATATAACAATGCAGTTTGACAGTATATGCAATATTCTACTGCTCTAGTCCCCCACCTCTGCAACCAAGGTTGGGAAGTGCATTTTATCCATTTGTTTTTGGACCTGTCATTAATCTACTTTTGGTCTTACAGAAATTCAACTGGTCAGTGAGCATTCCTATTGTATCCCCAGTCCTTAGCATAGCGACTGTAACTAGTAAGTGCTTAATAAATTTTTGTTGACTAATTAACTGCCTTGCTATTGTGAAGTCACTGATGGGAATTAGATTGAGAATGGCAGTTATTACTAGAAAATTTGAGACTAGTATTTCATGTCTAGGAAGGCAGTGGTTAGGGTGCTGAGTTAGGGATCAGAGAAAGGAGGCAGAGAAATTTCCCAGCGCAACAGAGTAATATAAAGGAAACCATACACCTTGGCAAGCTTCAGATATTTGATGTTTCTCTTGAGGATAATAAGGTCACATACACATTCATACACACACACACATTCACACATGCATTTTATACATGTGTGTATACATTGCAGCAAGGGCATGAAATGCACACACACACACACACACACACACACACACACACTCCTGCACTTGTTGACTCCTTTTTTCAAATATTATCATACCCCATTTTAATAATTTCTTCCTACCTCTCCTGGTGCTGATCTTATAAAACATTGTACAAGGATGAGATACTTTAGAACTTAGATGATGTGGTCAGCAAAAACTACTGTTTTCAATTCCCTGGAAACATGGGTCACAGGCACTATATTTAAATAAAGGTTAGAACAATATGGCTGTTGGATTTTTCCACAGTGACTCTCACCTTTGCAGACAGTAAATGCTGAGTAACTCCTCCCGCTAAGGTTCTTGACTTTAGGGCCACATATCCTCCTCTTGTTTACCAAATGTCTGTAGTGATGTCAGGAAAGCCCACAGAGCCTGTCTTTTAGAGAGAGGCCATTTGGTTGGTGTCATAGCAAGGGGAAAAAAAAGTGATGAGAAAACAAGGCCAGACATGGCAGGAGTTACCCACACTGGTGAGTGTGGGCTAGGCTATGGTTCCTGAGTTTTGTTTTGTTTTGTTTTCCTGTGGGATCTAGCCTCATCTGACTGAAGATTCCCTGACTAAAAGTCAGAATGGGGCCATCAGAGCAGTGCTTAATTAATCAATCAATCAATCAATCAATCAGTCAATCTAAAAGGATGTTAAGTGTTTGCAATTGCCAGGCACTGTACTAAACTCTTGGGATACAATACAAAGCCCAAAACAATCCTTGCCTTCAAGGACCTTACATTTCTTTTAAACTACTAGGCTTTTTTTCTCTTTCTTACCTTTCTTTCCCTCTTTCTCTTATCCAATTTCCAGACACCATGCTAAGACCTTGGGATACAAACAAAACAAAATAAAACGAAACAAAACAAAACAAAATTACCATTGCTCTCAATGGGTTTATGTTCTTAAAAAAAAAAATCTGGCATTCTTTTCTCCCTGTTACTTTCCCCATTCCCCAAGAAAACAAACAAACCAAAACCTCTGTAACAAATATGCATAGTCAAGCAAAACAAATTTTCATATTGGCCATGAAGAAACTTACATTCTAATAGAGAATATGACATCTAAATAAATCAGTATATTTCAGATAAATGCAAAATATTTAGAAGGTATACTTACAGGAAAAGCCATTAAGGGGATCAAGGAAGAATGTCTTCAAGGAAATGACACCAAAGGTGAGTCTTAAAGGATGAAAGAATTCTAAGAGCTAGATGGGAATAGGGATAGAATACCAGACATGGGGGAACAGTTGATGAGAAGGCAAGAAAGTAGGAGATAGACCACTGTGTATTCAGAACAGCAAGAGGGTCAATATGTCTGCACTGTAGAGTTCATTTTGTTGTTCAGTCATTTTCAGCAGTGTCTGACTTTTGGGAGTTTTCTTGGCAAGATACTGGAGTGGTTTGCCATTTCCTTCTCCAGTTCATTTTACAGATAAGGAACTGAGGCAAACAGCATTAAGTGACTTGCCCAGGGTCACACAGCTAGTAAGTGTCTGAGGCCAGATTTGAACTCAGGAAGATGAGTTTTCTTGACTCCAGACCCAGCACTTTATCCACTGCAACACCTAGCTGCCCATAGAGTTCATATAGGGAACTAATTTGTTAGAAGACTTGGACAGGCAGGAAAAAGCTAGGTTGCAAAGAGCTTTAAATGCCAAACATTTTAATTTATATTTGCTCCTAAAAGTAACAGGAAGCTATTGGAGTTTATTGGGTATGGAAGGGTGGGCTGACATGTTCAGACTTGTGCTTTAGAAGAATTGTTAGCAGCTCTGTGGAAGACAGATTGTATTGAGGAAATACAAGAAGCAAGAAGTCCAATTAGAAAGCTATGAGAGTCTGAGGTAGGGAGATGACTATGTGAATAGAAGGGAACTATGTGAGAAATGTGAGAGAGCAATTATGTGATCTGGCAATTGATGAGATATATGAGGTGAGCAAGAGTGAGGATAATGATAACATTTGGGAGCCTGGGTGACTGGAAGCTTCCTTCAACACTAATAGAAAAGTTTGGAATGGGGTGAGGTGGGGGGGTGGGCTTTGGGGGAAAGGTAATGAATTTTATTTTGGACAAGTTGAATTTGAAGTGCTAGATGACATATAGTTTGAAATGTTCAGCAGGCAAGTGGTGATGCAGGAAGGCAGCACAGAAGAGACTAGGGCTGAGTATATAGATCTTAGAGTCATCTACCTAGAGATGATAGTGGAACCACAGGAGCTTAGGAGATCACCATATGAAAGGTCTAGAGTGAAAAGAAAAAGGATCCATGACAGGGTATTGGAGAACATTATGGTTAATGGGTGTGACATGGATGAGTAAAAAGAGTAAAGTAGTTTATGGAAAAAGTGTATGGAAATAAAAATACTAAATGTCAGCAAGTAGGGCATTGCTAATTCTGGGCTTCATGCTTATTTGGTTGGGCTTGGATTTATTTTAATTTTCTCTTCAAAGCACTATTTCAGTGCTTGCTGACCTGGGGAGTGATGCATTGGGGTTAGGCAGTTGTTTTCCTTCCTAAAGCAGGGATCAGTGATCAAGCTAAACACTTCTCAGGGAACACAATCAACCATTGCTGTTAGACTTTCCTTCCCCCCCTTTTTTTTAGGCAATCAGAATTAAGTGATTTGCCCACAGTCACAAAGCTAGTAAATTTTTGAGGTCAAATTTGAACTCAGGTCCTCCTGACTCTAAGGCTGGTGCTCTACCCACTGTGATGGGGTATGGGCCCATCATTCAGTTTCAGAAGCTGAGACCTTTGCTCCTTTCGACAAAAGGAATTTGATTCCCATTTGTCTGTGGGCCCCAGAAAACCCTTAAACTTTTTTTACTCTTGGTCTCCGGTTCCTTATCAACTCCCCTTATTTCCCTTTGAAAGCCCTAGCCCCACCTTCTGATCCTTTCAAACTTCTACCTTCCAGTTCCTCTCATTATCTATTCCCATTGTCTATTCAATCTCTCAGACCTTGCAATCGGAATTCTCATCTAGACCCTTTTCCCAGCCCCTACCCCCTCCTCTGGCCACCCAAGGTTACTTTAGTGTATATAAGATCCACCCTGGCCCCCATTCAAAAGCTGAGACTTTCTCATGCCCAAAAGGCTCAGACTGTCTCATGCCCACTTGTCCCTACGGGCATTACTAATGTTCAGATTCCTTAAGGGCCTATATGATGCTTTTTCTCTGGCTGGAAGAAGATTTGAGTTGAATTCATTCAGGCAGGGTCCACGTCATGATCTTGGGGTTCAAGCACCCCAAACCTCTAGACCTCTTCACATTGTGCCATTTGGGCTGCCTAGGGACATAGATCTGTAAAAGTTAAACTCAGAACCAGAAGGGACTTCCTTGTAAACACCGAGGAAGGTAAGACATTTGGTCTCTGAGCCAGGAGACCAATGCAGTGTCTTTTCTTCAGCTACTGACTTGCTCTGTAATCTTTGGTCAGGAGACATTACCTTTCTAGCTCTCCTCACTAGTAACTGGTAAGAGAAGTAAAAACCAATTTAAATCAATGGACATGTATTGTATACTTCTTGTATGTTATTGAGTAAGGGAATAAACATTATGCTATGCTCAGTGCTAGTCTCAGCACAGGGGTCACAAAGGGGATACACAGTCCCTACTCTCGAGGAGCTTCCAATTGATTAGGAAGGCTGTGACATGTATACAAAGATGTATTCAGCTCAGTCTCAATAAGTTCAAATAGTGAACACTGTGAAGTGGTCTAATTATTCAAATTTATGCTATTCAAAGTTATAATTATATGTCAAACTTGTTAATTGGTTCCAGCCAAATGGAAATATACAATGAAAAGTCAAATAATGTGATTACTTCACAAGATTCTTAATACAAAAGAAAACGTGATAGGGGCAAGGAGAGGTCCAGACAAAGCACCTAGGAACAATTAAGTACAGAGAGGTCATGATGTTGTTCACAGAGCACTTGAGTAAAAGCCCTAGGGTTTGAATCCAGCTTTTCTATTTACTACTTCATTGATCTTGGTAGTGAGACTCTCTGGATCTCACATTCCTTATTAGTAAAAACCTGTCAGTTGGACTAGAGCAGTGGTGTCAAACTCAAATAGAAAAGGGCCATCAAACCATGCATAAGTATCCCTGTGAGCTACAAATTAACTTAGAAAACCACAAATTAATGTTATCTATGTTCTATTGTATTTTTATTTATTTTGTTAAATATTTTCCAATTACATTTTAATCTGGTTCAGACTGCTCTGGCCTGAAAGCCTGTGGGTGACATCTCTGGACCTAAATGATGTCTAAGGCCCCTTCCAGCTTTAAACCAGGATAACAAGCCCAAATGATATGATCAGAAAAGAACAGAAAAATACCTTTTTGTCAAGAGTGCTCTGAGCTAATGCCTGTGAAGTCTTTGAATCTTTTCAAGGAATGAACTTAAAGAAATGGAAGTTGTTCTTATATTCAATGCTTTTACCATAAAACATTTTCCATATTCTGGGTAGAAGAAGTTTGTCATTGTTCAGTAACTCACATGTATATCACTCAAAAAAGCTAGGTGTTTGCATATTTGGAGAATCACCAATTCTCAGAGGTGACCATGGGGTCATATAGTTAACCTCATAGCTGGTACAGAAATTCCCACCACAGCCTTCCTCAGAAGTGGTCATTCACCCTCTTCTTGGATACCTGCAGAGATGAAAAGCCCATTGTGCCATAAAATAGACTGTCACATAATTGAATAGTTACAGTTAGCAGAAAATTCTTTCTCAAAATTGAGCAAAAATCTGCCTTCCGGTTATCTTGTAGAAACTTGGAATTTAAAGGGGGGATCATCTAACCATTTGTAAATGAGTAAATTATTTATAAATCATCTACCTATTTGTACTAGTTATGATTTTTGTAGTTATGTCTTTCTTAAATATAGCCCTTCAAATATCTGAAGACAACTTCTGTGTCCTCGTTTAGTCTTTACTTTTCTAGATGATTTTTCAGTTCTTTTGCCTGTTCTTCATTTTACTTTTCTTCCAGATCCCCTCATCAACCTATTTGCTCTCCTCTGGACTTTCTGTAGTTTGTCAATATCCTTCTTAAAATGAGGGAATGAGATCTAGATATCACTCCATCCAGCATGGCACAGTGTATAGGATCTTTGACTTAGAGTAGGAAGATCTGGATTCTAATCTTGCCTCAGACAATCACTAGCTATGTAACACTGGAAAAATCACTCACCTACTTTCTGCCTCAGTTTCCTTATTTGTAAAATGAGGAGATTATATTCAGTGGCCACTAAGGTATTTTTCAGCTCTCCATCTTGAGAACAATGAAACAGTCAACTTCTTTGATTTGATTTGGACACTATACATTTTTTTTCATATAGTCTACACTTGTATTAGCTTTTAGTCTCCAAATCCTACTGTCAGATCCTTTTAAGCTTGAGGTTTACAACACCATCCATATATATTTTTTTCTTCACATTAACTGTTATTGCCTAGCTAGGTTTCCTCCATTCTGTACTTGGGCAACTGAATTTTTGAACCTAAATGTAGGACTCTATTTTGAACCCTTTTAAAGGCCATATTGGTAGTTTTACCTTCATTGTTCAACTGTGTTGAGATCATTTTGATATTTAAGTCAATAATCTCTCCTATTAAGTATGCCACCCAGCTTTCTGTCATACAAAGACTTGATGAGTATTCAAACAAATTTAATAGTGACAAAAAAGAGTAAGGAAGAGCTAACCTGTCTGGCACACATAGGGCACCTGCTGAATGGTTACAGTTGTCATATTTTGATATATCTTTGCCTTCTACAAATTACAATGTTGTGTTTTTCCCCCTCCTCATTCTGATGATGTGACAAGGTTTAGTGTTCCTATGATGACCCTCTGTGCTCCAATTACAAGTGTGCATTTTTTCCATATGCATGCTCTTCCAATAAAATTTGGAATAAACAACATATTTCAAAGTTGATCCTAGGCCCCAGGGACCATGACACCCTCAACCTCATCTCCCAGCTCTAAGCTTCATATGGAACTTGCAACTGTCCAGTGGTTTGTCCTGTCAGATTGTTGGCATTAAGTCACTCATACACATTACTCTTTGACCTCCGATTGGCAATCATGGTCTCCCACTTTGCAAAGAAAGACACTTCTTTTTGCCTGACAAATCCAAACTGTCTACTTACTGTTCATGCACAGCTGCAACAGCTGAAAGCATCTGGCAAGGAACATATGGAATTTAATTTCCCGATATTTACATAGATTGAAACTGTTTTTACTCCAGACTTCAGAAGATCTTTTGCACCAGACCTTGAGGCAAGAGTTTTCAGATCATTTCATTCCCTCTCCCTAGTGCTTACTCCCCCGCTTAACCCCACGTCCTCCTATCTCCTTTGCTTTCTGTGAATGAGCTGGGAATTGCAACTTAAAGTCGGTTCAGGCTTTAGAATGTCTTAAGACTCAGAAGTTGCTGATCTATATAGCTTACTATGTCAGAATTTCTTTTTTTGTTCTAGGAAAGTCCAGAAGGACTTTAAAGCCCCTGATTGTTGAGAAATTTACCAGTGACCTTGATTAGACTTTTATTGTGCCAATGGAAAATCTCCACTGGTCCCCTCTTCTTATCCGTGGATATAGGTGGTGAAAATATACCACAGAATTGGGGAACAGAAAGGTAATATCAGAGGAATGAGTTGTGGCTAAAATAGAACAATTATTTAAATGATCTTTTCCTTGAAACCCAGGAGGGTAGAATTTAGTGAGAAGAGACAAGTCGAACTCAGAGGTACGGAATCCATTTGGTATCCATTGGGTTCCTTGCTCTATCTCTAAATATATATATCAAAGCTTTCTGAAAGGCGAAGTGGAAAGTATAGAACTAGAGTCAAGAAAACCTGAGTTTGACTCCTAAGACAATTATCGTTGTTTGACTCTAAGTAAGTCAATTTACCTTCTTGAGCTTCAATTTTCTAATCTGCAAAATGAAGATAATTCTTGTACTACCTATTTCATGGGGTTGTTACGAGAAAGGTACTTTTAAAATTTAAAATACCAGGGGCACCTAGGTGGCACAGTGGATAGAACACTGGCCCCGGAGTTAGGGGGACCTGAGTTGAAATCTGGCCTCAGATAATTATTAGCTGTATGACCTTGGTCAAGTCAAATAAACTTGATTGCCTCCAAAAAGAACATTTTAAAGCACTAACATAATGGTAATTATTATCATTATTTCACCATACTTTTCACAGAATCATAGATTTAGATCCAGAAAGAACCACAGAGGCCATCTAATCTAACCCAATCATTTTACAGATGAGGAAACTGAGGCTTGGGGATGTCACACAAGGAGCAAGCAATAGGGGTGAGATTTGAACTGAGGTCTTCTGATCCCAGAGTCAGTGATATTTCTGTTGTGCTATAGATGGTACATTTGTATTTCATTTTCTTTGGGTGATCTTGCTCTTTTCCTACTTTTTTTCAACTAAATCCCTCTGCCCTAATGCCAAAAAACACAACAAAATGAAAAGATCTGGTTCCTGTCTTGGAAGAAGACATAAGCCATGGGGTTATGTCTCATCATTCTGTTCTCTCTCCCCAATAAGCTATACTCTTCTCTAAAGGAGGGAGGATGGGAAAGGGGAGGCAGTTAAGAATCATTAGTGTATAAGATTTACCAGCCACTGATTGCAGAGCTCAGGGCAGAGAGCCACGTACTCGGGTCCTCTCCAAGCTTCTGAGATAGTCTCTCCTCAACCCTGAATGTTCTTCTCCAGAGGTCCAACTCAAACCAGATGGACAACCTGGGGCAAAAACAATGCTGTGACCAGTGGAGAAAGTACTGGATGGGAACTGGCTCTGTCTTTCAGCTTCTAGAGAGAAATTAAGGCGGTTAAGTTGTTTAAATCCCAAGCCAGAACCTCTGATTTAATTTGATTTTATAGTTCCAAGGATTTCCTTGTTGTGGTTTTTCTATATCACATACAGAGCTCAGCTCTTCCCCCCTGCATTGAAGGAAGCAAGTAAGCATAAATGTGCTGGCATGCTATGGGGGAACATCCCTCTGAGGCATCTGCTTGGAGTTCCAGGCACGAAGGCCATCCCCTAGAGGGGACATAGACCGTGGCCATGAGCCAGAAGACACACCCAAGCAAGGACTTTTCAGGGTATGTTGGAGACTTCTTCAGTCTAAGATAGGCAGTACTGTGTAGTAGAGGGAGCTTTGGGTTTACAGTCTGAACGAACTAGATTCAAATTCCCCCTCACACAAGTACTAGGTCTATGACCTTGGGCAAGTCACTTAACCAGCCCCTGCTATGCCCTTATCAATAGAGTGCACTACTAGAGTGGATGCTTTCTAATGTCCCATTTAGCTCTAAATCTATGATCCTCTGACCTTTCCTTGAAGGGCCTTCCCTGTACCTGTGTTATTTTAAAAGTTGTGGGTCACCCAGGTAGTTCATAATACTGAGTATAGGGAATAAGTGGCTGACCTCAGCATCTTCAATGTCTGACCAAGCTCTAAGTGCTCCACAGTGCCTACACTGGCCACCTTTATGGCCATTGGAAAAAAATTGTTCTCATATGCACATTCTACTGGGGAAAGTTTTCACATGCTGGGGGTAGATACCCCCCAAACCCTCACAGGTTTGAGGTCCATTGGTTACCCTCAGCCTGGTTTAGCCTGTGTGCTGAGATGGTTTTTAACTGGGGTTTGGCTGCTGCACGTACTACAGCATCATGGAGTCACAGGAGAGAGTTGAGTGCCAGGTAGACACCAAAGGTAGATGAGCTGCCCTGAAAAGGTCTCAGCAAGCCTCATACCACAGGTGCTAGTCCTCCTTGAACACTCCATACATTCCAGTTTGGATGCTCACCAACTAAATGACCTTGGACATTCATGTCAATTAATCTCCCAAGGCCTCAGTTTCGTCATCTCTAAAATGAGGGGGTTGAACTCCTATCTTTAGACCTATGATCCTTTGATTCAAATCCATTGCTCTTTTCATGTCACCTCAGTGATTTCTTTGATGTAAAGAAAAGCCTTGGTTTTATGATGTTTTGTTATTTTCATGCTTAACTTCATTTCTATTCTTGTTATCATTCTATTCTCTTTAAAATGGTAGAAGTGGATTTACTTCTCTCCCTCCTCCCCCATTGATATCCCTGATTATGGATTAATGACATAATAATGGTCTGCAGATGAATAGTGATGAGGGAAAGGGCTGCTATTGGAAAGTACTAGCTTCGGAGTCAGAGACTCAAAGTCTGAACCCCATTTTGGCTATTTTAAAGCCATTTTCCATCCATTATTTTATCTCCTAGTCACAGCATTGTTTTTGTCCCAGGTTGTCAATCTGGTTTGAGTTGGACCTCTGGAGAAGAACATTCAGGGTTGAGGAGAGACTATCTCAGAAGCCTAGAGAAGACGCAAGAATGAGGTTCTCTACCCTGAGTTCTGCAATCAGTGACTGGTAAAGTGGCATGTAAGGTGGTAACTGGCAAGTAAGTCACTTTCTTCAACTAGGCTTTCATTATTTTATCTATAAAATACTGTGAGGAAGGAGGAGGAGGTTGCATTAGACAATCTCTAAGGCATTTCTGTCTCCAAATCCTATGAGCCTATGACTGGATTCAAAATCAGTCTCTGATGTTTATTATTTGAAATTTGGTTAAATCTCTTCTTTTTGGGCCTCAATTTCTTCCTTTATAAAGTAAGGATATTGGACGAGATGATGTCTGTGATTTCCATCTCCATGTCCTCCTTAATCCCCTTTAATCATGGTATACCCTACCTATTTTGTACTTGATCTGGCTC
The DNA here is from genome assembly GCF_900497805.2 of Vombatus ursinus. Lineage (NCBI taxonomy): Eukaryota > Metazoa > Chordata > Mammalia > Diprotodontia > Vombatidae > Vombatus > Vombatus ursinus. The sequence continues at coordinate 3,822,355 of NW_020954564.1, read as the reverse complement.
TTGTGTTCCTTTAGAAGTAGAATCTGAACCTAGACGTTATTTGCTTTCTATTTTTTTTTCTCAGTTTCTCCTGAATCTCTCCTCCACAAATTCAACTTCTGATCTATTTAAGGAGTTGAAACCCCCTCCAAACCACTTTCATGATTTCCTTCTTTCTTCTTCTCTTCCCATGCAAATCAGAAGTAAAATGGCTTTACCTTTTGCTGCCTCTGTTTTCTCATCTGGAAAGCAAGAAGAGGATGGTGGGATATACCATCTCTAAGATTCACTCTGCTACAAAATCCTACACCTCTATGAAGGATGCACTAGTTTAACTTTTAAAATGCTTTGGCTAGGCACATACATCCTAGCTAAGAGATATATGAGAAGGCTAGTAAGATGTTTCTTCTCTAACTTATTTAGTGTTTGTGGGTGTGGAGACACCATGTGCCAAAGATGGAGTTACATGGGTAAGGATGAGGACAAAAGAATGATATGTGCCCATAAGAAATCTGAATTCTCAAAGGAGCTAAGGTTTGCTAAAACATGGCTAAGGAAAAAAAAAGTCTTTTTTTTTTAAGTTTGGGACAAAAAGAAAAAGAAGAAAGAGTTTAGCTCACTGCTTGGGACAAACGGTGTGATATTAAGAGACAATTGAGCCAAAGAAAAACAACTCTAATCTCATTTTGTTTTGATCTCCTTGATCAAGGAGAACAATTAATGGCCAGCAGTCAGATAGTCATGAAATGCTTTTTAAGTCCTTAGTATATACCAAGCACAAACATTGGAGACACAAATACAAATAAAAAGACAGACAGTTCCTGCCCACAAAAAAGCAGAAAAATGGAGCTAGCATAGTTATCAATACACAGTAAGTACTCAATAAATGCTTACTAATTGACTTAAATATTACAGTAGGCATAAGTTAGAGATATGTGAAGCCACAGATAAGTGAAGAAACAGGAAGAGAATATCCAGTTGTCCTAAAGGTGTTCAAGTCCCTCAGCCCAGATAACAATTTCTTCCAAGGAAATAGAATTTACAGGTGAAATCACCAATCCATTGTTCCAAAACAACTCGTCTATAGAAGAAAGGTCCCAGGATATTGAAGATGGTCTTGGATAGGCCATTGATTTGAGCTAGCATTTATGTTCCTATTCAGAATCAGCTTTTTAGAGGTAAAGATGCATGGAATACTTAAATTGATGACTCTGATCAATAATACTTCCTTCACTACTAAACAACATCTGGTTTAGTCAGATCACTTGAAAGTCCAAGTACATTTGAAAAAATAACTAAAACAAAGACACCTCCCCCTTACTCATTTAAAAAATCATTTTTATGAGAATAACTGATCCATAACTCAGTTTCTCCATCATGGCTGAGTGAGTGAGTCATCTCTGCCAAAATGGAAGCTTGTGGTCATTGGGTAAGACACAGGGTTTGCTTTCTTGGAGAAACACGTCCAATATTACTCAGGTCTGGTATCATCAATTCAAAGGCATATCCCATCAGTAAGTCTCATCTCTCTGACCAGGTACCACCCCCAGAATTGTAGAAAGAATGATCAATACACTCACCAATGCTGGACAATTTGAGATGACTACTTTTTACAGCTGAAATGTTCTATACAGATGAAAAGCTGGGTCGAGGTTAATTGCTGAAAGATAAGCAATGTTAAAACATTGGTCTTCAGTCAATAAAAAGTGAAGTCACCAGCCTCTGAAATAACTAACTCCTACCCCAAAGTTCTAGTTTACCTATTTTTACATAAAGGAAGATTTTTGAAGTGATGCTGAATGGATAGTCCCTTTTTTGAGAAATGTACTTAAAACCCCCAATGAAACAGCTTTTGACATGACGGTAAAGGATTAAGCCTTGCTTGCCTGTTACTGATTTGGAAACTGGCTTGAATGCATTCCTTACATCCAGATTGGATTACACTTACTCTTAGCTTTGCAGAACTTTGCAGCTCCGCCAGGATGTTTTATTAGTAGGAGCTGCACTTGGTCCAGAATGTGGCAACAGGAATTATCTCTGGCAATCATACAGCAAGGTCCTGTTGCCAACCTCTAAATCTTTACCCAGGTTCCTAATTTCAGTCAGAATTGATTGGAAAATTGGCCTTATAATTCACAAAGGTTGAGATTTGAAATCAGTTAGAATCAGGCTTCTGGAAACATCAGATGCACCCTTCAGCCAGTGAGATGTTTGCAGTTATCCACCTCAGCTGGGGAGCCTTCTGCCCCAATACTTGGAGTCACATTGGACTTGACATTCTGTTTTTGATGACTTGGAGTTGCTACAGACTTTCTATTCATAATCCTAGTTTTTGTGGTGAAGCCATGTCTTATCTGGTGTGCTGATTGGTGATGGTACTCAATACCAATTTTTGTAAAGAGAATCCCAGAATGCTTGACCTGGAAGAAATTTTAGAGCCTGTCTGGTCCAGCCTCTCTGCATTTTATAGAGGAGGATGCTGAAGTTCAAAGACATAGTTACATCTAGTGATTATAACATGGAGGGATTATAATAACTAATCTTGGTCCCAGAGAAGAGATGAGGAAGTAACTTTTTGGTGGAGAGGTATGGGAGCTTTGGGTACAGAATGTCATACATACATGATCAGATGCAGGCTGTGTTTGTTGATTTTGTTTAACTATTTTTCTTTATTAGAAGAGCTTACTTTGTGTGTGTGTGTGTGTGTGTGTGTGTGTGCATGTGCGTGTGCATGTAGTGGTGGTCATGGTAGAGATAGATCCATAAGTAACTGGTAGTCAAAAGCAACAGGCATCAGCAAAAGTGACAACAGTAGTTACTGTAGTAATTGTTGCTGTTATACAAGATCACACAGACAGTAAGTGGAAGAACTGAGATTAGAACCCAGACTCTCTTACCATAATACCTCTGCTTAATAAGCCTGTTTGGGAAAAAAAATTGTAATGGGAATAGATGAACTTAGGAACTGACTGCCAATATCATTTCCTTTAAATGGTTCTGATTATAGTTGTACTTAATCCATCCAATTAATCAATCAGTCACAAGTGTATTCCAAAGTCTCCAAAACTGCCATGCGTGCAAGTACTCTTGGTCCCCTGCAGAGTCAATATCACATTCAGTACAAATACCAGTAATTTTTTTTTTGAAAATTGCAAGCCCACTGTGGAATGTGTGTGCTCAGTGTTCCAATTGGACTGTGTTCTAAACACTAAAATACTGAAAATCAGAACATGGCTTTACTGGAAGTGAGGGAAGCATATGGGACAAGACTCATTGGCAACCATTCATGTCATGAAATAGTTTTGACTACAGCCTGTCCCACCCTTAACCTGCTGAACTCATCCCCCATTTTAGATACTATAGCTGTCCATCCCAAAGAGTTAGCCTTTTAGGCTCCAGGTAGGTGAGTGATAATGAAGTTGGATATATAGGACACAGGTTGGACAGCTGGGGTCTAATACAGGCATGAGTTCTGAGATGAGTTGGGAGACATTTTAATTGCACAATCAATACAGATTCAAGGAAAGCTAAGAAGCCACAGTGACCGAGGTCATCAACATTACTTGAGGGATAAAGTAAAATCTGATGGAGGCAAAACCTGAGATCCTTGCAACAGGCAACTGATCAATAGCAGCTCAGCTTGGTCTGTGTCAAATTTAAAAACATTTGATGACATCTGTGACTGAATAGTGTAAAGGCAATTATGCAAAACATACAGCTGCTTCCTAGAATTTGAAAGCTATCTGAGGATCATCTGCCATGAATACACAGAAGAATTCCACCAGGCCCTAAGCTATACTACTCATAAAATGCTACAAACAAACAGATTTCCACATTGGACAGCCCACCACAGAATGTTTCTTACAGCTGGGCAAACTGACCTTGGTATTCTTTACTCATCTCAGTCAACCACTTTGGAAACTCAATTCATCTCCAGACTACATGTGGGGAGTTTGTATCAAAAACATTCTCCTTTGTTGCTCTTCCATTTGCTCTGTATATGGATGATACAAAGACAGCTAAGCTACCTCATATCTAAAAGGAAATTTCCATGGTACAATGATAAAAAAGATAGTATGGGTATGGTGGCCATACACTAGACTTTTAGTGAAAAGTTTTGGGTTTGAATCCATCACCACCCATTTACTCATTGAGTGTGCTTGGGGCTGAGTCCTTACACTTCTCTAAACCTCAGTAAAATAGGGCTAATAATATTTTGTTTCCTGCTAAAGTTCTTGTGAGAACCATATGAGATTGTGTAAAATAAAGTAAATCAAGGGAGGGATTAAATCTTCTTTATTAATTAGCCAATGAACAAGCATTTTTAAATTGGCAAATATACTACACATAGAGAATATGAAATATAAACAACAGAACTATCCCTACTGTCAAGAACTGTAAAAGCTCAATACTTCAATGTATATATGATTTCAGAGGTAATAGGTATTCCCCTCTCCTCTTTGGGGTAGTGAAAAGAGAACTGATCTAAGAGTTAGCAGTACTTGGCTTCAAGTACCCTCTCAGATAGATATGAGCTGTGTCAGCCTGGGCAGTTCCCTTAACCACTTAGAGCTCCATATATGTGCTGCCCAGGGTCCTTTGTACTGCTTTTCACACAATTCATTATTAGTAACATGCTGATGCAGCCTGCTTACATCACTACTCAGTGTTTTCCAGAGGCAGAGACAAGATGGCAGAGAGAGAGAGAGAGGAAACCTTATATTCTAACTCCCCTAACCCCAACCTCTTTGACGAAGATTGGATTCTGACCAGGAAAGTCAAGAAGTCACAGGAAGTCATTTTTTCTAGCCCAGGGAGGCTTAGGGAAATAAAGAAGTCTACAGATGCTAGGAAAAAGGTAGTTACAATTGCAGTGGTAGGGAGCAATCTAGTCCCCAGGGACTGAGAGAAGGCAAATCCAGGGAACCAGAAAGAAATCCTAGGGGATACCTGAATGAAGCACTGGGTGTAGGAAAAGGTACCCTTTAGCAGAGCAATCACTGGCCTCCAAATATAGGTCACAGATTTAAGGCAAAGAGAAGTAAGCAGAAATGTTGGCTCTAGGTGTGTCATGAGTGATGACCAAATTCCCAGAAGCAAGCAGTAGCTGCATGGCTCTGATCCTGGGGGAAGAGGGCAATGTCCCAGACCAAAGGAGAGACAGAAGTTCAATTACTTTGAACCTGCAGAGTCTCCCAGCAGGCCAATAGTGGCTAAGACAAGTAGCAATCTGCTGAAATCCCTGATTAGAATCAAGCCAAACCTGGGTCAAGAACCTTCAGAACTCACACCAGGAGGGCCTTAAACCAGATAACCACACTTTGGCAGCACCGAAAGCTTTCAGGATCCCTGTGAAAACATCAGAAGAATGTAAGAGGACAGAAGTCAAGCACAAACACCCCCACCTTCACCCCTGACCCCCTAAAGTGTGCAGAGTTTAGCACTAAAATCAAGTCCAAAGTCAAGAAGTAGGCTGAAAGAATGAATAAATCATAATAGAATCTGACCATAATGAGCTACGATAGTAATAGAGAAGATTAAGACAAACAGACAGAAGAAAATTACTTAGGAAAAAAAATCCAGAAGCAAAGCCTCAAAGATAAATGCAGTTGGAACACAAATCCAACAAGAATTTCTAAAAGAGTTAAAGCAAAAGTAAAAGAAGCTGAAAGTGATTTTAAAAACGAGAGCAGTAGGGGCAGGTAGGTGGCGCAGTGGATAGAGCACTGGCCCTGAAAGTCAGGAGGATCTGAGTTCAAATCCGACCTCAAACCAAACACTTGACATATACTAGCTGTGTGATCTTGGGCAAGTCACTTAACCCCAATTGCCTCAACAAAAAAAAATGAGAGCAGTAGACAAAAGAATGAGAAAAGAGATAAGTGCTAGGAGAAAAAGATACAACAAAAATAATAGCTTAGAAAAATAGGCACAAAACTTTAATGAAGAAAATAACTCCTTGAAAATCAGAATCAGCCAAATTGAAACTAATGACTCCAGGAGACTTCATGAAATAATAAAACAAAGTCAAAAGACTGAAAAAAAATAGAAGAAAATGTGAAATATTTCATAGGAAGAACAACTGACGTGGAAAAAAAAGTTTGAGAAGAGATAATTTAAGAATCACTAGGCTACCTGAAACCCAGGAGCAAAACAGTCCTAGACGTAATATTTCAAGAAATCATAGCAGAAAGCTATCCAGATATCTTAGAAACAGAGGGTGAAGTCGAAATTGAAAGAATCCACTGGTCACCTCCCGAAAGAAACTCAAAGTGAAAACTCTCAGGAATATAGTAGTCAAAATTTCAGGTCAAGGAAAAAAATACTACAAGCATCTAGAAAGAAAGAATTAAAATACCAAGGAGTCACAACCAGAAGGTTTAGCAGCCATGACTATAAAGAGGCAGAGAGCTTGGAATATTTTATGCTAGAAGGCAAAGGGTCTAGGTTTATATAGAAGGCAAAGGCTCATTCAGCAAAACTGAGAATAATCCTGTGGGGGGAGGAGAGGATGGACCATTAAAATAGAGAATTTCCAAGCATTCTTGATGAAAAAGACCAGATCTGAGTAGAAAATTTGATATAACAAAAACAGAAGTCAAGAGAAGAATGAAAAAGGTAAACTTGAATGAAAAATGATAAGGGACTAAACAAGGTTAAACTGTTTGCATTCTTATATGGAAAGATGAGTCATGTAACTCTCAGAATTTTATCATCAGTAACGGTCATAGAGGGAGTCTAATTAGATAGAGGGCCTGGATTGATTCTGTTCTGTTTGAATGGGAGAGTGGGAAGGGAGAGGAAGAATGGGTAAATTATCTCACATAAATGGAGCATGCAAAAAGGTTACAAATGGAGTAGTTGGGGGGAGGGGAGCAGATGACATTTAAACCACTCTCATCTGAACTGGCTAAAGGAAGGAAGATTATACATACACACAACTGGTTACCGAAATACATCTTACTCAGCAAAGAAACAGGAAAGAAGGAGGTTAAGGGAAAGGGGGAGAATAAGGAGAGTAAATTAAGGGAGGCATTAGTCAGAGAAAAAACAGATTTTTAAGGAGGGGTCAGGAGGGAAAAAAGAGAATGGTAAGAGAATGGGGAAATACACAGCACTCATAACTATGAATGTGAATGGAATGAACTGATATATAAAATGAAAAAAATATAGCACAGAAGGAGTTACAAAACACAATCTAACAATATGTTATTTACATGAAACACAATTTAAACAGAAGGACACAGAGTTAAAATAAGGGTCTGCAAAAGAATCGATTGTGCTTCAATTGAAGTAAAAAAAAGTCAGGGGTAACAATTATAATCTGAAACAAAGCAAAAATAAAAAATAGATCTATTAAAAGAGATAAACAGGAGAAGTATATTTTGTTAAAAGTTACCATAGACAATGAATTAATATCAGTACTAAACATATATGTACCAAATCACATGGCATCTAAATTCTTAAATGAATTACAGGCAAAAATAGACAGTGAAACTACAATAGTGATGAATTTCAATTTATCACTCTCAGACATAGATAAATCAAACTAGAAAATGAATAAGAAAAGTTAAGGACTGCTATAGAATTTTAGAAATGTTAGCTATGCTAGACCTCTGGAGAATATTGAATGAGAATCAAAAGTAGTATATTCATTTCTCATCTGTGATTGCCACAATCACAAAAATTGACCATGTATAAGGGCGTAAAAACCTCACAAACAAATGTAGGAAATTAAAATATTAACATATCTCTTGCCAACCATGATGCAATAAAAATTACATTTAATAAAGGGTCTTTAAAGCAAAGGTTAAAAAATAATTGAAACTAAATAATTTAATCCTAATTAATAGGTAGGTCATAGATAAAAGTATTCAAACAATCATAAAGTATAAACAAAAAATTGTAGTGTCATTAATTGGCATAATTTCAATATTGCTGTGTCTCAGATGATAGGGAGGCCTAAGGAGAGGGAGAGAGATGGGGAAACAGCTAGTTGGTGGAGCAGTCAGGACACATACAACATTTATTGATTAAGTTTGCTGTTTGATATAGGTGTTTTTTGTGGTGTCTCTAAATAATTACAATAGCAACATCAAAGGTCACTAATCACAGATGACCATAACAGATGTAATAATAATGAGAAAGTTTGAAATATTGCAAGAATTACCAAATTGTGACACAGGGACACAATATAAGTATGTGCTGTGGGGAATATAATACCTATAGACTTGCTTAATTTAGGGTTGTCTCAAACCTTCAATTTGTAAAAAAAACAAAAAAAAACAAAAAAAAAATAACAACAGTAACTGAGAAGTGCAATAAAATGAGGTATGCTTGTACTAATGAATAATCTCACTGAGTTTCCTGTCCAACTTCATGTCACAATCTGAGCACTGTGTCTTCTTCATCCACTTTGGTTTTCCTCTGTGGATGGCTGGGTTGATCTCTTGAGTGATCATGTTCATTTTAAAGCCCTGTTTTAGATATTTGACAGTTGTTAAATTGAATTGTAAGCATTATAGAAATTCAAGCAATTATCATTATAGAAGAAAAACATAGATGCCTTTGTAACATAATCAGCTTTATAGTTCCCTTCTAGCACTACGATATGGTTCAGGCAGTGAGACTAGCCAGAAAAAGATCTCCAAGGGTTTTGACAACATCGAGTTCACCCCGCATTCATCTAGCCCAACATTTCCCTTTGACTGCAGATATGTAGCCTGCTAACTACAGAGAAGCTTTTGGAGGGCAGATGAGATGAAGATTCCATCCACTTATTTCTTCACTTTCAGAGCATGTGTATTCTCTCATTGGCAGGAAAGAATCTAATAATAGGAATAAACCCACAAATGTAAGTTGTATTGTTCTTCTGAAGGGATCACCATATTAGAGACCTTCATATGTTAGATGTATTTGGCTCCTAAATGCTCTGAAAATATTAAGAAGCTATTGCTTCTTAATGGCAAGTCCCTACTAATGGGGGGTTTAGTGCATCCTAACTCATGGGTCATGCAATTGGTTTGAAGGCAAATTCCAGGATATTCAAAGAGGGAAAGAAGAGAAGGCTATGCCCTCCTTTAAAAGGTCTGTAACCATTTAGTAGATTATTTAATATTGTGGAATGCTGTAAGGGCAGAGCCTGGCTCACCTTTCAATATAATTACAACACCAGCCAGCAATCTCTAAAATTGCTTGAAGTCATTGACACTGGTGAATGCCTGTGCATTGGGGCCTAGTTAAATACTTAGAGGATAAACCTGTTAGCAGAATTAATTTGATATATCCGATATCTTTAAGTGAAACATGTGAATGCCCTGCAGAGAGCACAAAGCTGATGTGGGGGGAACAAAACTTCAGATTCAGTGTTAAAGTAGGATTAACTGACCTCTTAAAGGAATAAATTTGCCCCTTCCATTCCTTTCCAGGAGGACACACAATGAATGTCTTGATAAATGAGGCTGCAGTAAAGATCTTACAAGAGTCTCTTAGTCTTACATTTCAGTGGTCTGGTGGCAAAGGGGATCAAGAGTAAGAACTGAGCTTGTTCATTCTGTCTCCAGAGCCAGCAGTGAAGGTGGGCAGAAGGGCAATGTTGTCACCTACCAAGGGTATTATTTCTGAGAAGCAAAGGGAGATGGCATAAGTCCATCTGTGGTTAACTCTAGGATAGAGTTGAACTCTAGAGAAGGGAGAGGAAACCCATTCCCATTAAAGCTATGGATTGGTTGCCTCCTGAGTCTGTTGGCTAAAATTGTAGAGCAAGGATAGTGGAGATAATCTTCCATTTAAGGGAGTTCATTCACTAAAATGCCCATGTGGACTTTGTGTCTTTATATTCTGGAGGAGAAACATGGAATTGGAACATGATATGACCAAATGCTTGGTTTATCAAAGAGACCCGAAAGAAGGGTGAGAAGGAAGACAAATTTTCTTTAAAAAAAAAAAAAAGAAATATTTTCTACTATCTTATTCCTTTGAAGATGCCAAACTAGGAGGCCCTTCTTGAATTCTAGAAGAGTGAGAAGTGTGCTGAAATCAAAAAGACCTTTGGTATTGAACTCTGAAGACCCAGATTTAAGTCTTTTATTATCCGTGTGACCTTGGGCAAAGCATTTCATAACTGGACTTCATGTCCTCCAACAATAAAATCAGGGAGTTGTATTTGATGATAGCTAAAGTTCCTCTCAGAATCCACCATTCTATGATTCTGTGACTCTAGAAGAAGGTAGAGAAGATTTTGGGGGAGCAAAGTTGATTAGGTTTTTTTTTTGTCTCTGTGCACACATAATGTCTAATGAATAATATCATCACTGGATGGCTGACTGACATACTCTACGTTGGTGACTAATCCCTGTGGATTGATTCTGTTAAATTTAACAAATTTCAATAAGATTCTAAACTCTTGGAAGCCTTCTCTGATCCTCCCAATTCTCATGCCTCCTTCACTCCCTCCACCCAATGCCCTGTATTTATTTTGAATATAGACTATAAGCTCATTGAGGGCAGAGTCTTCCATTCTTGTCTTTATATCTTCAGTGTTTTATATTTCTGCACATAAGCAAAATTTGGCACCTTGATTATAGTAGCTACTAAATAAATATGAATTGATAATGATGGTGGTGGTGATCAATCAGTCAATCAACTAGAATTTATTAAGTGCCTTCTATGTGTAAGGCATTGTGCTAAACACTTTGGATACAAAGAAAGACAAAAGATAGTCCTTGTTCTCAAGTAGCTCGAAGTCTAATGATGAAGATGATGATTTATGAGATACTTTGCTACTTGGGATAGAAGAGAGGTCTCATACCCTGAACAGCTTTGTGAATTCACTGTACAACTCCAGCAATCACCTGTCATGAATCAAACCTTAGTGATTCATACCTCAGGGTTAGTGTAGTTTGGTGGAAAAGGTTGTTACAGAGCGAGAACATAGTATCATTCTGCAAGAGAACATAAGTATGCAAGACTTCTGACTTCCAGCCCTCAGGAATTCAATTTCCACAATGTTTGGAATGACTTTCTCAAGGATAGCCTAATGTGAATGTATGTATCCCTCTAGGCCAGAGTCTCAAGTCTGAGCACAAGGGCAACAGGGAGTGTATGGTGGGGGGTGAGGGAATATAGGAATGGTAAAATGTGGAGGTGGTTTACCAGTCTCTGTCTTTCTCTGGGTAGCCAGAAGAAAGGGATTAGGGAATTAACCTGAGCTAGTCAGGTGATAATGACCACTGGCAATTTATGAGACCTGGTCCCAAACTAGGATAGTTAAGGTCTTGTCTAAGAATATAGCTCTGAGGGTCTTCTGGTTTCTACTATCAAGGAAAAAAATATTTAGAGTAAACAAAAATAAAGTACTTTTTTGTTAGGTCATACTTTAGTCAACTATCCTCCCAGGGCCAGACGAGCACAATACCTATTAGGAGCTTAAAAGTATTTTGTCTGTCATATATTCCAATTTAGCCAATGAAGTGGCTCTAGAGTCCCACTCTTGTCTCAAAAGATGCCACATATGTCTTTACTCTTGTGTGATTAGCTCTGGTTAGTGTTATGAGGTGAAATAGAAAAAAATCAAGTGGTCAAGATATAATAATCCATCAATTTTGAATTGGTTTCATCAGCGTGCTAAGATGTCATGGGAAACGTGGTCTCTGTTGCATGACCTTTAGTTAAGTAATAAGTAAACATTTATGTAAATTAACATGCCCTTGAGACAACACTTTTGGAAAAGGACTGTAGCAGTGGTGGAAATGAGCAAATCTTTGCCAGGTATTTGAAAACACTTTTTCATGATGCTAGTCTATAAGTCCTCATTTTCTCTAGGAAAGAAGTGATGTTTAGGACTTTGAGTGGAGGGGAGAGGAGGATGGGACAGCAGAGAAACAGCTAAAGTCAGGCAGAGCCTGGCCTGGGGCTGCAGAAGCTCCCCCACCAACATCCTTGCCAAGGCTCAGGCCTGGCTGGTGACAAGCAAACCTCCCAGCATTGTGGTTTGGATACTGGCTTTGGGTTGACCTAAATGTGTGTGGTCCTCTAACCCCAAAGACATCAGGTCTTGACTAAAGAAAATCAGTCAGGAGGCCTAATCACAATTGGGGGGTAAAAAAGTTTGGATGTTCTTTTCTTTCTATAAAGTTTATGAAGACTTAGATTTGGTAGGGTTAAGATAGGAGTGGAGTATCTTAAGATGAATTTTCCTTCATGTAAAGCCATGTGTTTTCTTCTTAGGCCTACTGCAGGCATTAATATGTGTCATATGGTGGAAAGAGCATTAGAATGCTCTTTTTTCTCTCTCTCTCTCTCAATAACTAGCTGTCTAGCTATGTGACCTTCCATAAATAATTTCTTTTTCCTAGTCATCAAGACCTGAATTCAAATCCAACCTTAGATACTTACTAACTGCTTGACCCTGGTAAGTCACTTAACTTCTGTCTCTGTTTCCTCGATGGTAAAATGGGAATAATGATAGTACCTACCTCCCAGGGCTGTTGTGAGGATCAAATGAAATAATATTTATAAATCACTTAGCACAGTGTTTCTTTCACATATAGTAGGTGCATAATAAGTGTTTGTTCCCTTCCCTTTCCTTCTGTAAAGTGAGAGCATTGGCATCAATCCCATATAAGGTATCATCCAGCTCTAATATTCCAAGTATCAATGAACCCTTTCCTGCTGTAGTATGCTGGGAGAGATGGGCAGGCACAGGAGGAGGGGTGTGGTATGGCATTGGGCAAGGTCAGTATTTGTAGGCTGAGAATATTATAGTGCCTTGCATACAGGAAGCACTCAAAAATGATTTAGTGGTTGATTCATGTTTTTGGGAACTAAGCTCTGATGAAAAGGTTAGCACCACATTTTGTTATATTATCAGTTGATAACTTTCAATTTTAAACCTTAGTTATTTAATAAAATAGAATATAATTTACCTTCAATTTAGTTCTATTCTGTTCTTCCCATCTTAAAAGGTCTTAAAGCGGTCATAATCTTGGACTTATTGCTTAAGAGTTCAGTGAGGATCAGCTTGAATAAGTAATTGGGGTCATATTATGGGAAGAGGAAGAGGAAGAGGATGACTATTATTTGCTTTTAGTGGTACTCCTTTTGCCATGTGTCATTTGCTCCTAGTCATCCCCTCCACAGTGTTCTTTCTTTTTTTAATTGACCTCAATTTTCTCATCCAAAAACTAGGAGGTTGGACTAGACAATATCTAAGCTCCCTTCTAGTTTTAACATGTTATGTTTCAAGGTTCCTTCTAATTTGATCTTTCTATGTTCTACATTTTAACACTCCATGTTCTATGGTTTCTCCCAGCTTTCATGTTCTACGATTCTATAATTCAATGATTGATAGAGAAGTTCCCCAGACCTGTGAGTATTTTCAGAGTATCTGTTCTGGTCCACTTTCTAAGGAGCTGTCAAAGAGAATGCTTATACACACAATGACAATGACTCTGGCGCCCCAGACGATGGTGCCCATGCTTTTGGTATGTGTGCGTACAATGCCCCTTCTAGGGTCTAATCCTGCTCTGGGCATAGAGGGATTGCTATGACTTTGAAATTGTTTCACAGGTCTGAAACACAGAAGGTTCAAATTGAAGAGGATCTTCAAGGTCATTTAATTCAACCTTTTCATTTCACAGATGAGGTCACTTGGATCAAAGAGGATAAGTGATATGTTCAAGGTTATACAGAGAGAATGTCACTGCTGGGGACTAGAGTGAAGGGCCTTTCTCTCTAGGTTACAATTAAAATCTCACATCCAAAATCCTCCAAGATGAGAAGAATTAGGGGCTAGAATGACTTGTTCTGCTCTTTGGTGCCTAAGCTGCCCCTTTGAATAGTAAAGCACTCTGAGGTCCTGGGATGATAGGAGCTCTACACACATGGAAAATGTGCTGCTGATTTTTCCAGCTTTCTATGTATGCATGTTTTCCTTCCGCATCAGGCATCCGTCTTCATTTTCTAAGCACTTTAGTGTTGTGCAAACCTTTACTTTGGCAGGGCTTAGGGAAACCCCACTCTCCATGATTGCCTGCGTTCCTTACCCAGGAAAGTGGAATAGGGATTCAGAGGTGAAGTGCCTTCCAAACCAACTCTGGCTTGCTTTATTTGTTTTCCTTTCGACAGTGAGTTTAAGGCTGGTGAAAGGCCCCCAGATGGAAAGCACTGGAGACTGAGCCTCTATGTACAACCACAGGTCAGATAGGGGAGGATCAGGGGCTATTGAAGGATTCCCCCATAGAGTCCTCCTTCTGAGTTTCTGTAACCTTTCACAGATTTTTCAGGGAGAACATGGTTGAATATTTTATGTGTAAGAAAATCACTTATTATCTTTATAAAAAGTTGTAACACTTAACTGATACAGTGTTATACACACAGAAGGTATTTAATAAATGTTCACCAGATAAGTGAAACATGAAACACTACATATGTATGTCATGTTATGACTTACAAACACCTTTCAAATCTTTAGCTATTTGAACCATGCAGTAGCCCTATGAGGTAGGTAAGACAGGAATGATCACCCCCATTTTACTGATAAAGAAACTGGCTCTCAGAGAAGCAAAGTGATTTGCCCAAAGTCACATGACTATAACCTAATTCTTCTGGCTCAAGGTCCAGCATTCTTTTGATCGAATGATGCCGATAGGGAGTACTGAGGAGGGACCACTGGAGTAATCAGGAAAGAAGGCTTCACGGAGGGTATGGAACAAGTTGAAATTTGAAGCAAGGTGTAGCTTTTAAATACTTAAAGAAGAAGTCAAACTGATTAAGTTTCTGTTAATCTAAAAAGTAGAGAGGTGAAAGATGCTACAGATGTGAAATGTAAGCATTTACTATATAATCAGTTTTACTGAATTATTTTACTTTCTTATGAGACCTCTCATAAAATGGGAATAATTGGGGGTAGCTAGGTGGCACAGTGGATAGAGCACCAGCCCTGAAGTCATGAGGACCTGAGTTCAAATCCGGCCTCAGACCAAATATTTGATACTTACTAGCTGTGTGACCCTGGACAAGTCACTTAACCCCAATTGACTAAAAAAATTTAAAAAAAATTGAAAATGGGAATAATCTGTAAATGTAAAAACATCAATAAAATTGAAGATGACAAGAAAATAATCTCAAAAAAAGAGACTTGAAAGATGAATAGGGATTGGCTAGGTGGAAAGGAGAAGGATGAGCATTCTAGGAAGTCAGGGGAGACTATGGTACTGTGGAAAGTGCATTTGTTCTCCAGACTGAAGATCTTGGTTCAAAGCTTATCTTTGATACTCACTACCTGTATACTCTTCAGTGGATCATTTAACCTATTTTCACTTCAGTTTCCTCATCTGTAAAATAATAAGAATGGAGTGGATGAACGTTGTTATGTCTTCCAGTTTCCTATGGTTGCATGGCACAAGTGAGAATGAAAGCGAAATTTGTTTAAAACACCAGTCACAACTAAATCTATGTCCCATGTTCATCATTATGACCTCAAAAACACCTAATTTTATAAAGTTCAATACTAGACTATATGATGGAACTATTTAGATATAATCCTACCCCTCTAATTTGTCACTGTCTCAGGCATGCATACACACATAGACACATATACAGAAGAATGAAGCCATTAAAATAAGACACTTCTAAATTAATAAATTCAGCACCAATTCCAAGTTATATACATCCTATATGGGTCAAAGGAAAATATATTTCAGGGATGGGATTAACAGTAAACTGGCAATTGCCTAACTCCAGCAAAGATTGGGGAAAGGAGCCATGGGAGTTCTGTTTCCAGACAGGATGGATCAAATGGAAGACAATGTCTTTTTTTCTGTTTTATTATGGAAGGATTCATGTGCAGTGCCATGGCTTGAACTAATATGGAAATACCACACATTAAAATAGATTCCACTTTCTTTTATACTGGGGACTAAAAATTGAGATGTAATGACTCCTTCCTTCAATAGAGAGAATGGATTTGTAAGTCAAGGTAAACTTGGCATCACTAAAGACAAGATCCTGAGGTGCAGTGTAGACGGTTTCCTTAATAGTTGACTAATGTTTGGGTTGATTAAAGTTGGTTTTGCTTAAATGTCACAGAGCAGGAAATCGTACAGTCCTGGCACATAGTAAGTACATAATGAGTTCTAGCTGACTAACTGACTGAGAGTCTTATCACATTGCCACTAAAGGCTCAAGAATAAATAAGCAGGGCTCCAATACCTAAATACATAAGATTCCTTGTGGGAGTGGACTTCAGGGAAAGATCTGGAAAGCACCTATCTTTGTTTTCCTTCTCCAAGGAATCATAGAATTACACTATCTTAAGATGAAAGAGATATTGAAAGGTCACCTCATCTATTTCCTGACTTCAGGCAGTTGGATACCCAAGGTCCTTAGTATATAGTACTTGAGGCTCTTGACAATCTAGCCACGTATACCTCTTCAACCCTATTTGGAGAAAACAATTATGTCCTTAACTTTTCTTCAACAATTATTTCCACAAGGATTATCTTTCCTTTCCATCCTCTTTATCAAAATTCTACTCATCCAAAAACCACTGACTATTATAGTCCTCATCAACCTCTATCTCTTCTGAACATTTGTTTCCATGTGTTACTTTGCAAATTCTGCCATAGGTGTCAATTTATTGATTTCTCTTTATATCTAGCTATCTAGCTATCTCACCACCCTTACTAGAGTTCAAGCCTATTAAAAGATAGACTTTATTTAACTTTGTAACCTCACCATCTAGAAAAGAGTATTGAACACATTAATATTTTTGCCAAAGGTGGTGATGGTGATATTGATATTCTAAATTCAATGGGCAAAGCTTACATTGTAAGTTTTAGATAGAATACCCTCTCCTCCCATATACACACAGACACCTAAATGCCAGGCTCTGAGAATTTGTTAATCCTTTTTCAAAAGCCCAGCATTCCTTATACTAATCAAACCTTTTTTTCTTCTTTTATGAGGAATGCAGACACTGGACTGATTAATGTGCATATATTTGGAAGGTATCTTCTTGGAGCTGTGGTTTCCAGTGATGTGTACATGCCCAGTGGTAAGCCAATGGACTCACTTTTATCAATCTAAAAATAAACAGTGAGACCCACATTGCCAGGAATGATCTCACCGCTACCATTTGGAGGCAAGTCCCATTCTCGGGACTCTTTGTTTTCTAATTACAGGATGGATGTCCTCTGTGACATTCTCCAATTAATTAAAGGGCTTGGGGATTGACTTTGGTAATCTTAGCCAAAGTTTAGATGTTTAACTGCTCTGTCCCCACAGCAACAAAGCCTCAAATCTAGTTTTGCTCCCTTTCAGGGGGTACCTGCTCTATAGGAGACTAACATGAAGGAATGGTCAGAAGTATTCATAGCAGGAAAATGGTCCTGTTTCATTTTGCCCTTTCAATTTGCTTCTAATGCAACCATTTCAACGAGGTCTAAATTCATCAACACTCATCCCTCCTGACAACTTCTGGTGGGATTTAGAAAGGAAGCTGAGTTACCTTCTGCTGGGATATTCAGGCCAGGTTTAAATAGCACAGAGTGAGGTGGGAGTCAGCCAGTCATGGTTGAAATGGAGGTGTGCAGGTGGCCAATTTGGATAATTAAAGCTCAGAACCCATGTTTTCTATCAATTATCTTGGAAATTCAGGCAGTATAAATGTGAATGCCTGTAAATGTCAATAGGAAGGGGGAAATGAGGGATGAAAATGAAACTAGACCCAGAAGAGTCAGTAAACAGAAATGAGTGAAGACAGAAAATGGCAAAGCATTGGCTGAAAGGAAGAGCAAGACACCATATATTCAGTTTGTAAAGAACATACGGCGAAATTGAGAACTCATGGATGGTAATATGATTTGAATACAGAAGATGACCTTATTTGGGAAAATCTTTGGATGTGGAAAGAAAGGAGAGAAAGCAGTCACTCTTTGTGTTGGGGAAACTGGCTGGAGTGCAATGGTGGTGAGAATGCAGGGGCAGTGCCTGAAGAAGCAGACAGAAAAGAACTAAGTGCTTCATTATATAAAAGGAAAGAGGAGAGAAATTACTCTAACTGGACTGGTCATTCATGAGGCAGGGTGGAGAACTAAGCAAAGCAACTAACTGTATTGCCTGGGTGGCCAGACAGGAGAAAGATCTACTAAGGAGAGAGACTGGTCACTGAGAGGCCCTGGATAGGAATAATCTGTTGCCTCTTATGAAATTTGTACACCCATGATTACTCACACAGGAATACAATAGTTTCTTGGACTCTAAACAGCTGACTGAATGGGCTATTTCTCATGACTCACCAATGACAAAGGTACATAAAAAAGGATATTGGGGCAAAGGCTTTGTTGCCAAGCCATATTATCCAAAGGAAAGAAGGGAAGACCTTTCCTGTGTGTCCCCTTACCCCAAAAAAACTCTTAGGTAAGCATCTTTGGAATTCCTGATACCTCCTTCAAGTTTTGGGGCCCTGAGTTATCATGGCAGCTCCCAGAGGAGCAAATATAGACCACACTGGAAGACTCTGGACTTAATTTTAGTTCTGGACTTTCATATGAATAATAGAGTAGAAATAATATTACAACATTAAAGGTTATTAATTCTGAGGTTCAAATTCACAGAATGTCAGAGATGAAAGGGACTTTGGAGACAATCTAGTCCAATCTTTTCATTTAAAAAATTCAATTGATGCTTTTAAAAAAATCATTCATTTCTCAATGATTCCTCTCCAACAGAACTTTCCCTTGTGACAAATAATTACAGACAAGTGAAAAAAACAAAAAACAAAAACACATGGGTCATTTCTAAAACTGTATTCCAAATTTACTAACTCTCCATTGAGAGGTAGAAGGTGTACTTTACCATCAGTACTCTGAAGTTGTGATTGATCAAGGCAATGATTTAAGTTCCGAAGTCTCCCACTGTTATTTCCCTTAACTTTATTCTCTTTATCTTGGAAACTGTTCTTCTGGTTCTGCTTACTTCATTCTGTATGATTTCATACAAGTGTTCACAAGCTTCTTTGACACCTCCATATTCATCATTTGTTATGGAATAATAATATTCCATAACATTCATATACTACATCTTGTACAGGCATTTCATACTTGATGGAAACTTGCTTTTTTTCTAGTTTCTTGCTGCTATTAAAGCATTGCTATATATAGTTTTTTTTTTTCCTCTAGAGAATATTTCCCTCTGTTTTTTATCTTGGTGGTGTATATGCCTGGTTGTGGCATCAATGAGTCAAAGGGCATTATATATGATTTTGGGAATATGGAAGTATAATTCCAAGCACTCTTCTAGGAAGGTTGGGCCAATTCCATGCTCCATCAATAGTGCTTCAGTTCAGGTCATCCTGTAGCTCCTTTAGCATTTATCATTTTTGCCTTTGGTCATCTTTGCAAATCTGATAGAAATGAGATGAGATGGTAGGGTTTTATAAATTTACTTCTCTCTTAATTTCAGTAGTCTTTCATATGGTTGTTGATAGTTTGAATTTCTTTTCTTTTTTCTTCCTCTTTCTCCTCCTCCTCTCCTCTGCCACTTTCTTCTCCTTCTCCTTCTTCTCCATGTTATTGGATCCTTCTACAAGAGATGTTGGCTCAACCCTGACTTCTTCCCTCATGTATGCTGCTTTCCCTTTTCCCATATATGCCTTTCTCCTAAGATTACTTACATTCACACAGTATAATGTCTTATACTTAGTTATTCTCATGCTGTCTCCCCTGTTAAAATGTGAGCTCTTTAAGGGCAGGTAATTTCATATATATATTTCAATCCCCCACTACTTATTAACCAACTGACCACTTATTTACTGGAGGATGGCTCTTCTTTGTATATTTTTAGCAGTTATTTACATATTTTGGATAACAGACCTTTAGCAGAGTTATTTTCTGCACTGATTTTACTCTCAGGTAGTTGTTTTCTCATTTACAGCTGCATTGATTTTGTTTGTGCAAAAAGGTCTTCAATTTTGTAAGAACTAAATAGTATCTTTTACATTTTATAATCATTTCTATCCTTTGTTTAGTTAAGAATTCTTCTCTCAGCAATTCCCTCCTTTTTTACAGAGGAGAAAACCAAATCTTAGAGAAAGGAAGTTACTTAATCCTTAGAAGTTTAATGCAAAAAAGTAATGAAAATGTTACATAGTTATAGAGAGACTGGAGAAAGGGGGGGATATTTGTGCTTTCTTTATTCATTTAATGTCTTTAAAGTATATATTAGTTGGAAAATATACTTTTTGAGGCTTTTGCCCATGCCAACACTTGATGTTACTCAGTAAAAGAGAATCTACAGTAAGCAAGGCCATTTGAACACAAAAAAACTAATCTCATTTGGATCAGAATGTTTCATTGTTGTTGTTGTTGTTGTTAAACTTGATATCTTGAGTAGACAAAAAACAATAAATATCCCATAAATACAAACACAAAAGTTTCTGCCCTCAAGCAGCTTATAATATATTAGAGGAAAACATGTACACAGAAAATTAAATAAAATATATATATATATACAAAGTAGCTGTGGAGGGAGAGGATTAGCAACTAGGGGATCAGGATAACCTTCCTGGAGGTGATACTTGAGTGGAATCTTGAAGGAACTAAGGCTTCTTTGAGGAGGAGGTGGAGAGGACATCCATCCCAGGGATGAAAAGCAGCTTGAGCAAAGGCCCTGAGATGGAAAATAGAATGCCACATACAGGGAACAGCAATCAGAGCAGCTTGGCTGGAATAGAGAAGGCATGAATGAGAGTGATGTGCAATAAGGCTGGAAAGGTGGGCTGGAGCCAGGTTATGAAGAGCTTTAAAATTCAAACAGAGAAGTTCTGTTTTATGCTAAAGGACAGAGAAACTCACTGGAGCTCGTGGGCAAGGAAGAGGCCTGTGCTTTGTTAAAAACAACTGGACATCTGTATGGAGGAGGGATAGGAGAGAAGAGAGACCTAAAGCAGAGAGACCAATTAGGAGACTGTTTCAATAGATAATAGCCTGAGAGGGGAAGAGGAGGGAAGGGGATAAGCATTATGTAGCTCCTACTACCTGCCAGGCACTGTGGTGAGTTCTTTTTACAGATATTATCACACTTGATCCTCACAACAAGCAGATGCTGTTCTCTTATTATCTTCATTTTGCAGTTAAGGAAATTGAGGCTAACGGAAGTTAAGTGACTTGCCCAGGGTCACACAGTTAGTTAACTAAAAAGTATCTGAGGCCTAATTTGAACTTAGATGTTCCTGACTCCAGGCCCAGTGGTCTACCCCTGGCACCACTTAGTAGCCTAGAGGAGAAAGCATAGAAGCTAAAGGGACCAGGAAAGTCCTGGGACAGGAAATGGCTGGAATTGTAAAAGGTAGAGATTAGGAAGGAAGTATTCCAGGTACGGAAGATGGTCAGAACTCTCAGTACCATGCCTGGAGGACCAGCTAATATGCCATTAGGTCCTAGACTTTAAAGTATGTAGATGAGAATGATTAAAAAAACAGGGTCAGAGTACGAAGAACTTTAAAAGCTTCACAGTGGAGTTTATGTTTAATCCTAAGAAATAATAGGGAGCTGATGCGTGACAGTTTATTAAGCTGAAATTATTGATCACTCTTTTCAGTTGTGTCTGACTCTTTGTGATCCTATTTGAGGTCAATGAGGTTAAGTGACTTGTCCAGAGTCACACAGCTAGTAAGTGTCTGGGGCAGGATTTGAACTCAAGTCTTCCTGATTCCAGGCCCAGCACTCTATACACTGTGCCTCTTAGCTGCCCATTAAGTTGGAGGAAGTGGTAAAATTACCAGACCTATACTTTAGGAAAATGACTTTGGTTGGGTGATGTGTAAAGTCTTTGGGGCAGCTAGGTGGCACAGCCAGAGCTGGGCCTGGAGTCAGAAAGTCAGGGAATCAGGAAGACCTGAGTTCTGTCCTCAGACATTTCCTAGCTGTGTGACCCTGGGCAAATCACTTAACCCCATTGGCCTTAGTTTCCTTATCTGTAAAATGAGCTGGAGAAGGAAATGGCAAATCTCTCTGGGATTTCTGCCATGAAAACCCCAAATGGGATCTTGAAGAATAGGACAAGATTGAAAAATGACTAAACAACAACATAGTCCAGTATTGCTATACTCTTATACAACACAACAGTTCAACAATTTGTTATAAAAATAAATGATCTTTAGTCTTGATTTTCAACTTATGTGGGAAAAGAACTTCTCTTTGGTCTCTATTTGCATTTCATTATATCTTTTTGTTCCCCCAAATGAAAATGGTACCTTTTGCATGAAGAAACAATTCACCTGATGTGATCAACTGATTTGGCAGAGATAGATCTTTGTTCCAGGAGCAGGGATAAAAAAAATATGGGATGATTCATGGTGCAGTAGTGTGGTGAAATGGAAAAAGTATTGGCTTTGGAGTCTGAATACCTAGGTTCAAATCCCAAAACAAACAATTTCTATCCTTGTGATCTTGGGTAAATCACTTAACCTTCCTGGGCCTCAGTTTCCTCATCTGTAAAATGAGGGAATTGAACTAGATGACTCTGAGGTCCATTTCTTATCTATTATCCTAAGACTGTAGTTCAAATCCCATACCTGAAATCTACAATCTGATCTACCTGATCTACAATCAGGACTTTGGGTAACTCACTTAAACTCCTCTGGCTTCAATTTGTTCAGGTGCGGGAAGGGATTTTAAAGCTGCATTAGTCCATCCATCACCCATGGATCATAGGAATAACTAAATGGGTCCCCAAAGGGGCAGGAGAACTGGGCTGCAGTTTTATCCCTTCTTCCCATTCTAGGTCCCAAGTCTAGCCTTAGCTCTTTTACTAATTAGCAATTTGAACTATCGAAAAAATAGAATGAGCTATGAATCAATAGTTAACAAACTTTTGTTAAATACCTACCCTGTGCCAAGTACTACAGAAAATGAAACTGAAAAGCAGGGGAGGGGGTGAAGAAGAGGATATGGTGAAGTCAGAGATGCCCCACAGTAGTACAGTCAGGTGGAAAATAAAGAGATGTCTGTACTAAGAAGGTGCAGTGATTTTCCCCAAACTAAAAGGTTTTTTTTTTAATTTTTGTTTTGTTTTGTTTTGTTTTCCAGT
Source organism: Vombatus ursinus (assembly GCF_900497805.2). Lineage (NCBI taxonomy): Eukaryota > Metazoa > Chordata > Mammalia > Diprotodontia > Vombatidae > Vombatus > Vombatus ursinus. The sequence continues at coordinate 3,799,285 of NW_020954564.1, read as the reverse complement.
GTCTAGAAGACCATTTTTGAGAAACATCATAGATGAAATTTGTGATTTGAATAGGAATTTGAGTAATTGACTTCTGAGGTTCCTTCCAACTTCTAAGTTTTAAGGATCTATGATTCTATAAATTAACTGTGTGACTTGGGAGAAGTCCTTTTCCCTCATTTTCTCATCTGTAAAATGATGTGGGATGGGCTGAATTATGTGATTTGTGATTCTATGATTTCATTAGAAATGTTTCAGGATGAATCTAGAATGTTCATGGGATCATAAATTTAGAGCTGGAAGGGACCTCAAAAGCCATTTAGTACAACTATCTCATTTTATAGATTTATAGGGAAACTGAGGCCCAGTGAGGTTACATGACTTTCCCAGAATCACCTGGGTAGTAAGTATCAGAGGCAGGCTTTGAACCAAGGTCTTCTGACTACATAGCTAACACTCTCTCCTCTGCAAGAGAAGTTGCAATTTTTAAAGTGGAATGCCCTAGGCTTACTGATCTCAGATGAGTATCAGACCAGATGAGTAATAATAAACAGTCATTTCCCCAGCCAACAACAACAGCAGCAAAATCAAAACCATTTTAAAGAAAGAGGCTCACTAGAATGTATGTTAAATAGCCAGTGTAAATAGACATGTAATAAGGAGTTGCAGGTTCAGTCTCGTAGTGCAAAGGGAAATTTCAGGCAGTATTATTTGATCAAAATACACTAGACTTTGAGTCAGAGGATCTAGATTCAAAGTCTGTATCTACCACTTATGACCTCTGTGACCTTGGGCAAGTCTGTCACCTCTGGAGCCTCAGTTTCCTCATCCATAAAACGAGGGGGATAAATTAGGCTAGGTTATCATTATGGTCCCCTCCACCTCTAAATCTGTGACTTCCTATTTCCATAATTAATAACCCACTACTTTTACGTGGGAAGGGAAAGTTGTCCAGGTCACATTTTAACTACAATCAAATTCTGCAGCTTACCCTTCCACTGCATGTTATACAAACTCTTTGGTCCGCACAGATAGTCCCCTTCCTGGTCAAGTATGCCTCATCCTTTCCTACCTCTGAACTATGGGGTGGAATCTTGGATTGCATAAGTGAGACCGTTTGGGTCTGTTTCCTCAAGTCTAAAATGAGGCATTTGGACTAAGTTACAGGTAAGATTCTAAGTTTATGTCCTAGGATATCAGCTTACATTTTCATTATCCCCTTCTCCCACCTTCCTCTCAACCTGTGTGATTCTCACATACCCTCTAAGACTTGACTCAAAGTGCAAAGGCTTCTTAAAGCTTTCCTTGCCCACCTCTGAACTCGGCTAGGACTTGGATGCCCATTTGACACTATATATAAAGACTTGTTTTCTTAGTCAGTGTGTGTGTATGTGTGTGTGTGTGTGTGAGAGAGAGAGAGAGAGAGGGAGAGAGATAGACATAGAGATAGAGAGAGAGCGAGACAGAGAGAGAGAGGGAGAGAAAGAGTGATCTCTACCTTGGAAGGTCCTTGAAGACAGGGGCTATTGTCAGGCTTCTTCATGACCCCAATAGTCATTAGTATAGCACCTGGCACACATATTAACACAGTTTGGTGTAATAGGAAGAACACTTGCGGTCCTAGGCTTAGTTTTCAGACCCGGTTCTGCCACTCTCAGGCTAAATCACAACACTTTGGAACCTTTGTTTCCTCATCTGGGAAAGGAGGATGATATTACCTGCACCATGGGGTTGTTGTAGAGGAAAGAACTTTGTAAACTTTAAAATGCTGTAACAGAAACATCATCTATTATTATCATAGGAAACAGTGTGATATTGTGTGTAAAGAGCTGGCCTTGGAGCAGGAAGACCTGGGTTCAAGTTCTGCTTCTGACATACCAGTGGTGTGACCCAGGGCAAGTCACTTAACTTCTGGGTGTTTCAGGCACTTCTGGAAGATTACAATGTGCAGAGGTGCAGGTCTGCATTGGTAAAGGGAGTTTTCTTATCTGGGAACTCCTGGTACCAATGAAATCACATGTCCAGTCCCTATTTTCATCTTTGTCTTTATTATTATTTTCATTATTATTGTTGTTATTATTATTGGATTTTGGTCTAGATGAAAGAATATGATTTATGTTTCAAATCTCCTCTATTCACACCTGGACATTCCCAACAACTGACCATTCTGCATATATGCAGCATATGAGATTTCAAAGCATTCCCTTGCCATTCTTTCTATTTGCCAAGGAGAGGTGGGGACCTCAGGCTCAGAGAACCCACAGCTTACTGTGGTTTTTCACTCTATCCTCCTATATGGTTGATAATTTAATTATACAGGGAACAGAAAACCTCACTCCAGACTTTTTGTTTCTTCCTTCAGATTTTGCTGCCCCAAGCATCTTTGACTTTTACTCAGTTTTTTTTTTTTTGGCCACATTGTTACAAATTTATTATTTAGAATAGATGGTGACATCATCTGGAGAGGGACCAGGGCTGTGGTCATCAGGACCATTTTCTGCATTACATAGGCTGTTTCTTCTCTCTCCTTTCAATTCATTAATTTTTAAAAGAGGGCTTGCTCTCTCCGTGCTTTCAGCTGGGAGTCAGAGAAGGTGTCCTCTTTCAGGCCTGAGAGCTCGTGCCAGCTTTCAGACTGAAGGCTGTCTACCCATGTGGGCATTTGAGACCCCCTGAAGGGCCTACAGCAAACTGCTAGGTCAAAGTCATAATAAGGCATTAGTGAATGAACTTCCTAAATCTGGAGATATGGTCAGGACAAGCAGCATGATCCAGCAGAGAGCATTGGACTAGGAGTCAGGAGACCTGGGCATCTACTCCCAGCTTTGTCACAGATTCACTATGTGTGAACTTGAGTAAGAGGCAGCCTGGAGTAGTGCAAAAGAGGCTGAATTTGTAGAGAGGAGACTTGAGTTTGAATTCTAGTTCTGTGACTAACCATTGGTATAACCTTGGGCAAACTGTGTCAACTCTATGGGCTTCCGTGACCTCATTACCATGCTTCTTGTAGGAGGTGCCACATGAACTGAGAGTCTTGAAGGAATCCACTTATTCAAAGGTGTTCATGAGAAAAAAAAAAAACATTTTGTTAGGAACTGCAAAAACTATTATTATTGTAATCATCATCCCCATAATTATGTTTAAAAAAGTAATCATCTCTTCTATCTTTCCAGTATAGGGAAAACTGGAAGAAGAATTTTTTTAAATAAAAGTTTTATTCAGAATTTAGTCATTGGATACAGAGTATTAATTACTGAAAAATCTCTAGGGTTAAGTTAGAGTCTCCGAGGCAAAAGTTGCTTTGAATCAGAGGTTACAAATGTTGGAGCTGGAAGAAACCTTAAGGATCAATTAAGACCAGAACCCCCATTTTACAGATAAATAGGAGTGGGGGAAAGCAAATAATGGCTAGAGAGAAGTTACTTGCTGAAGAAGGTACAGCTAGTTAATGGCACAGCCTAGGTTTGAACTCACATCTCTTGACTCCCTATCCAGTCAATATACCTTCAGCTTTCTGTACATAACTTTGGTCTTATGTCCTAACGGCTACTTGATGATGGGTCATGACATAGCAGATCATAGGTTTGTAGATGCAAAATTGAAAGGTACCTTAGGGGTCATTTAGTCTAACTTCATTTTATAAATGATGAGTCTGAGGCACAGAGAATTTAAGGGATTTTCCTATGGCCACATACGTGGTGGTGGTTGTCCTTCATTCTTGAGGAGGACCAAAATGACATCACTATGTTGAGGTCAAGATACAGTGTGTCTGACTGTGGCTGATCAAATAATACAAACTCAGAAGGCTCAACCACAGGTTGGATATAAATGGTCCATATGAACATTTAGAGTGGAGATGTCTCATTTGTGCTTCTCACATTTCTTTTGAGCTATAGCACCTTCTTGGAGGTGAGCACATATAGCTAGTAAAAGTCAGAGGCAGAATTTGAACCCAGGTCTTCCTGTCTTCAAGGCCAGTACTCTATATACTATACACTAAGCTACTTTTCTGAGTGCACCTCACAGAGGTTTTGGTGTCAATATCTTTAGAAAGCAGGGTGAGTTGGGTAAGAATTAGTATCTAGCAAAATCCAAGAGAGGAGGGTGAAGTCTAAGGAAGCCTGAAGTATCCCTAAACCTGGAGAAGATAACAAAGTCCAATAAAGAGTTCAGAACAGGAAGTGACGCTACTGAGAGGAGCTTGGTGGTTTGCAATCTTGATGCTAAGATTTTCAGACTTCTTGGGTAACTAGGCAACCTTAGCCCTACTCACTGATGGCCATCAAATTAAAAGTCTCTAGACTTCAAATAGGAAGAAGTTTTCTAAAGAATTCTGTTTACTAAGAGATCCTCTTTAGGGGCATCTAATATCTATAATACCCCTCACATATATTATAGACTTTCATCATGGGCGGGGCTGAACTAGACCACATGGTAGAGGAAGCTGAACTAATTTTCAGGGGGCCTTCCTTTCTCTTCCTGTTCCTATAAATCCTTAAATAGCTGCTCCCCATTCTTAGACCTTTTCTTTCTGTGAGAGTCGAAGGAAACTTGGGCCATAATCTTAGTTTATTTGCACATTTTGTCTTCTCTGATAGAATGTAAACTCCTTGAGGGTAGGAACATTTTTATTTTTGCTTTTATATCTGTGGTGCCTAGCACATAGTAGGCACTTATTAAATAAATAAATGAGGATTACATCATATCCCTACTCCGGGTCTGTTCCTCCATCCGTAAAATGAAACGTTTGGATTCAATGATTTCTAAGGTCAAAGAATTTATAATTAAGTAAGCAAAGATAGGTGGAGCAGTGGCTAGGATGCTGGGTCTGTGGTCAGGAAGACTACTTTTTCTGAGTTCAAATCTAGCCTCAGACAATTACTAGCTGAGTGACCCAGGGCAAGTCACTTAACTCTGTTTGCCTCAGTTTCCTCATGTGTAAAATGAGCTGGAGAAGGAAATGGCAAAGCACTCCAGTATCTTTGCCAAGAAAACCCTAAACAGGAACACAAAGAGTCAGATACAGCTGAAAAATGAACAACAGCAAATGAAAGGTTTGGATTCAATGATTTCTAAGGTCAAAGAATTTATAACTGAGTAAGTGAAGATAAGTACATAACAAAATTATAATACAAGGCAAGAAATTGAGTCATATATTGGTTAGAAAGTTGGTCTTGCCTTAGGGAGTCTTGGGTATAAGTCATGCCTCTGATCCATACCAACTGTGTGACCCCAGGCAAGTCGCTTCATCTCTTGGTGACCTTGGGCAATTCTCTAAGACTAAATTACAGAGCAGGTGTTGATCCACACTGGTTGTCTCATTCAAAGTTCCCCTGCCAATAAAGTTACAAATCAAGTCCAATGGTACACAGTAGTATGGGTGTGGTATTACTGTAGGAGAGGGACAAGCCAAGAGTTGCAGAAGCATGGAGGCAGCAGCTGCTTCCTTCATGGAAAAAGTGTCAGTCAAACTGGGCCCTATGGGAAGGGTAGGATTTGAGCAGGTTGGGATGAGAGGGCCTTCCACACAGAGAGAACAGTGGCCCAAGGCACCTGGGAAAGAAAGCACTTGGCGTGTTCAGAGAACAGAGTAGGCCAGTTTGTCTAGACCAGGGGATACTTGAAAGGAAGTACTCAGAGGCTTCTTACTCAGCATAACCCAGTCCTAGGCAATTTATACACCTGCCATCCCCCTTGCCAGGAAGCAAGCAGTTGAGTTGGACAAGGTAGCTGATGAAATGGAAGCTTTCTCACTTCATCTTTATTCATAGAATATGAGGCTGCCACCAATTACATTGTTAATGAAATATCCCTGTACAATAGCTGATCTGGGAGGTGGGAGGGGGTAGGGAGAGGGAGAGAAGTTGGATGTAGAATGGCTTAGCAAAGTCACTTTTCTTGAGGATTTTGAGCACGAGGAGTTTGTCTTTTCTGATAGAGTGTCCTCCCCTGGTGTGCTGCGTCCTGTAGCTCGTGGTTAGCCTTCCAGTGGGTGAGGAGGAGGGCAGCAGACTTCTTCACGGTGCTGATGATGTCACTTCTTCCACATCACCATTGATGAGATTCAGCAGGAGAAGGTTGGATCAACCCATGTCCTAATAACTTTTCCAGTAATAAATCTGAAGATATCTCCAGTAATGGATCTGAGCTCAGCTTCCTGGAGCTGTTTTTTCTCAGAATAGCTTTATGGAGAACTGCTCTTTACAGGCAGATGTCCACATTTATAACACCATATATCAGCCAGTGAATGACCGTTAAATCCCCTATTTACATTGCCAGCCAAATTGAATAAACAAGCAAATACAATCATCTTGTAGTCAAGTACCATTGACATTTATGTCACTTAAGGGGAAAAGGACAATGTACTAGCATATATGGGATGTCAAGTCTCCAAACCAAGTTTTCCTAAGGAAACAGGAAGTTTTCCTAAGACTATGATTCTAGAGCTCTCTCTTCTTCATCTGGTATGTATATTGTGGAATCATTCATCTGATTGTTTTTTAATTAATAATACTTTGATACTTCCCCTGTTTCTTTCCCTTAGATGAATAGAAATTATATGGCATTAGAGCTGAAATGGATTTTACAGACTATAGAGTTCAGTGTGCTTGTTTCACAAATGGTGAAACCGAGGCCCAGAAGGGGGTAATGACTTGCTTAAGAGCACAATGCAAGTAAGTGTTGGAGTTAAGACTGGAACTCAGGTCTATTTGATTTCTATTCCCATTGAGCATGCTAATTCACCATTATTAACCTACATGCAAGCGTATAAATAATATATAGGTAACAGCTCTGTTTGCAAATGACCAGATGGGGCCTTCTCATAGGTGGGGAACCATTTAAGGCCACTCAAACTGACCTGGAGTGTGAACATAAAATGCTGAAAGAGGGCTTAATGGTAAAAAACATATGTCAATTGATCTCTTATAAGATAAATAGAACAGTGAAAAAAATTAGAAAAGACTTGTGAAACATTGAGGTTCTGATGATTTGAGCAGACTCCTTTTTAGGAGTCTGCTAGAACTAGTTCACAGTAGACATAAGGCTTGGTTCCTCATAAAATCACAGAGTTGGAGAGTTTTTGAGAGATTACCTATTCTCATTCTGTTTAGCTCAAAGTCATACCTAATGATTTTGTATGTACCAGCATGTTTTCCTACATTTTCACTCCTATCTGCAAATGGGTAGGTTTTGTTTTGGTTTGTTTTGTTAGCACACAGCCTAAGTTATATTGACACAAGCATTCATTCATTCTCAAAGTCCTTCTCAATGGCATGAGTATCACCAGAATAAAGCACCATCCCCACCTACTGAAGGTAAACAGTTTAGTCTTCAGAGTACGAATGTGGAGCTGTAGGTAGAAATTTCTGCACCTAAAGCAAGTGGATGGTAGAGGCGGAGGCGCTGAATGGAGAAAGAGAGAACAGGTTCCCCTGGGGTAGAGGATGGAGTAGGAAGAGAAAGAGTTCCCTTCACCTCGTGAGGTTACTACCACAGCTACCTTTATGGGGATAGGGTAGGCAGGGGAGGAAGTACCCCCTAGATGAAGCAGCTACTGTATCCAGAGGGGTGGGGCAGAAAGGGAAGAAGTATGTTCAGGATAGTATTGTCAATACCTTCTAAATGGTCCACCCTAGGGCAAAGTGCTGATCACCCCACCCTAGTTGTGGCTTGGAGTACAACCAGAGTAGCTTTTCTTTATGGTGGGGAGGTTTGACAGTGTGGGGAGAGAATAGTTACATTTCTCATGAAACACCTACTCTCTACTCAGCTCCTGGCAAGATACTTTAGAGTAATAGGATCATAAAATCCAGGAGTTCCCTACCTCCCACATACACCCTTTCAAACTTAAGAATGGGGAAGTGATCCTTTTGCCTCTAAAACTCCCACAAGAGATGATTCACCAACAATAATATCCCCTCCCTTCCTGAAGAGTACTTCCCACTTCCTACCTGAGGACTGATTTTCCATAACAGGACTTTCTGATTAGAGAAACCTTTGTGCAGTGAGTGGGAATTATGACTGAGGTGCTAGGATTCAAATAGCAAAACCTCAAGGGTTAGTGCTAAGCTTAGTCTCATGAAACCTGAAGCTCTTAAGCCTTTATTTCCTGTTGCAGAACTTATACTGGCCAGAAAGCCCGTTAGTTCCTGAGAAAGATGACGGTCTGTGGTATGGGGGTAATTATCTCTCTCAATTTAAACCAGGGCCAGAAAGCATGAGGAAACCTAGAAGACACCTTGTCCAAAACCTTGGCATCAATATATCCATCTAAAATTGGTGCTAGAGATGCCACAAATAGGGCAGATTTGCTAGATGTGGGTTGGGCATGATAGGAATCACTACGGAACCAAATATTAAGCAATAAATCCTTCTTCTCTCATTTAGTTTTAAAGCTATTCCATTTCCGAAGACCAAAGGAACAGGCCATTGATTTGACGATACACTTTAATCTCCTTTCATTAGATTTTATGAAGGCTACACAGTGATCTAGACTGAAACGATTATCCTGCTGTCTTTAAGTAAAGGATAATGGCTGTGTTAATGTTCTTTAATAGAAGGAAACTGCCACAGTCATATAAAAAAGACATTACTTCCCATCTTTCTGGATAATGCATAAAATTCAGTCCTGTGTATTTCAGTCCTCTCTCAAGATGAAGGGTCCTAGTCTCATTATCCTGAAGGACAAGATGATGGAGGCACTGAGAACGTAGTTATGCTCTTGGGCTCCACTTAGCCAACATGGATCCTCATAAGGCACAGACTGTACTTTGGGAAATTTAACGAAAAACCCAGACTGACCCTAAAAGTGGTATCTTTAGATTTTAATGTCACTTAATTTGTCTCTGTAAATAAAAATGGTGAGTATAGCTTATAGGAAATAACAGGGAAGAACAATTAACAAGTTGAAGAGTTGAGATTCAATTTCTGTTTCTACTATGAAGGAAAGTTTTTTGTTATCTTAAATAAGACTCAGTGATTATTACAGTGTCAATGCCTAAAAATATTGATTGAGTCTTTGTCTTTGCTGTGGAATGTAAGATGGATAGAAATTCAAACACATTTTCATTTTCTCATGGATATGAAAGGATTCAATAAAGGTTGAACATACCATTTGAAGAAGAAAAAAATAAATTAATCAAATTAATGAATTTCCTTAGTGTTCTTCCTCAGTATGGATACTAGCCAGTATTAGCATTATATATGATCATATATATGATAGACTCAAAGATTACATCTATTATGGTGGAAGATCATATATCTATTCATAGATATGTATGTATTCACATAGGTCCTAGATCCAAGCTTCTATTCAAAGCTGAGCTGATGGTTGTTGGGTCATTCTCTTGGCATTTTTAGAACTCTAGTTAGGTAGACTCCTTTTGAATATCATATGCTTCTTTGATATCACAGGACTGAAAGCTGGAAGAGACCTTAAACATCATCAACTTAACCCCATCATTATATAGAAAATGAAATAAATCATAGCTTAGAAACCTGAAGTGACTTGGCCAAAGTCACACAGATAAAAATAAATCAATAAACTTTTATTAAATACCTACTATCTGTCAGGCATTGTGCTGAGTGCTGGAGATGCCAAAAGAAGCAAAAAGATGTTAAGAAATAGTGCAAATATTCAAACCCATGTCTTTCTTACTCCAGATATAGTGTATTAAAATTGAAAATCAGCAAACACCCTTGTGTTTTCAACAAAGGTATAATATGTCAAAATTCTGATTAGCTTGCAATTTGAAAGCGAGGTAGGATCAGTTTAATTTTCCATTACTCATGATTTTCTACCTCAAATTGACACCAGGAGGCACTATTAGTCCTAACAGTGAATACACTGACCTATCATCAGTAACTGACTTGTGACATAACTGACACTTCTTCATCACTTAGCCCATTGTGCTGTACTTAGTGAGGGTTCAATAAATAAATGGTGACTGATTCTCTTGATAAAAATAAGCTATGGTCTAACGGAAATAAAGATGCAATTGAGATATTTGTAAGACATGGGTCCAATGAATTAATTAATCCCCTTACTCTCTCCCCACCACCCACACCTCCACTAAAATATGTAATATTGTCCTAATAAATGATATTTTGAGGGCATAAAATCTTTGAATTTCTTGGTGATGATGTAATTTTGGTTTAAAAGTTGTTGTGTATGTTGGGGAACATGGTTGTATATATGTAGATAGTCTCTCCATTAATGTAATTTATAAACCAGTCATGTTTCCTCTTCTAGTGGAATTCTGGTCTATGTTGTTTCATAGATTTTCCATAAAAACCCTCCTTTCAATGTTCTGGAGTCCTTCTCTAGGTAATTTTAGAATTAGGGGTACTTATATGTCAGATTCCCCTCCTGTATCATTGTTTGGTTGTGGTAGAGGGGCTTGTGTAGCTTATTGAAACTATGAGCTATGTCATACAAGGTTACACAAGATGTACCAGTCATAGTAGAGAGTTCTGACAAAAGCTGATCCTCTGGAGAAGGAAATGGCAACCCACTCCAATATCTTTGTCAAGAAAACTCCATGTAAAGTATTAAAATGATAAAAGATATGATACCAGAAAATTAGCCCCTTGGGTCAGAAGGTATCCAATACACTGCTGGGGAAGAATGGAGGACAACTGCAAGTAGCTCCAGTACTAACAAAGTGTCTGCGCCAAAGTCAAAAGGAAGCTCAGGTGTGGATGTGTCTGGTGATGAAAGCAAAGTCCAATGCTGTAAAGATCAATATTTCATAGGAACCTAGAATATAAGGTCTATGAATGAAGGTAAGCTGGATTTGGTCAAACAGGAGATGGAAAGGTTAAACATCGACATCTTGGGTGTCAGTGAACTTATGTGGATAGGAATGGGTGAATTTAATTCAGATGAGCACTATATATACTGTTGTGGGCAAAAATCTCTCAGAAGAAATAGAATAACCCTCATAGTCAATAAAAAGGTAAGAAAACAGTACTGGGGTATAATCTCAAAAATGACAGAATGATATCTGGTCGAATCCAAGGCAAACCATTCAACATCACCATAATACAAATCTATGCTCCAACCACTGATGCCAAAGAGGCCAAAGTTGATCAGTTCTATGAAAACCTACAACATCTAGAAATAACACCAAAAAAGGTGTCACATTCACCATAGGGGATTGGAATGCTAAAGAAGGAAGTCAAAAGATAATTGGGAAAAAAAAGTTAATTGAAATAATGAGCAGGTTTGGTCTTGGAGTATAAAATGAAACAGGGCAGAGACTAATAATAGAGTTTTGTCAAGATAACTTGCTGATCTTAGCAAACACTCTTTTTCAACAGCCCAAAAAGCAACTCTACACATGGACATCACCAAATGGTCAGTATTGAAATTAGATTGATTATATACTTTGCAACCAAAATGGAGATGTTCTATACAGTCAGTTAAAACAATATCTGGATGACTGTAGCTCAGCTCATGAGCTTCTTATTGCAAAATTCAGACTTACATTGAAGAAAGTAGAAAAATTCATCAGATCATATAGGTGGGGATTAAATAACATCTCTTATAAATATGATATGGAAGTGATGAATAGATTTAAGGGATTAGATCTGATAGATAGAGTGCCTGAAGAACTATGGAGAGAGGTTCACAATATTGTATAGGAGGCAGCAACAAAAAACATTCCAAAGAAAAAGAAGAACAAGAAAGCAAAATGGTTGTGTGATGAAGCTTTACAAATAGCTGAGGAAAGAAGGAAAGGGAAAGGAGAAAGGGAAAGATATACCCAAATGAATGCAGAATTCCAAAGAACAGCAAAGAGAGATACAGATTTCTTAAATGAGCAATGCAAAGAAATGGAAGAAAGCAATAGAATGGAAATGACAAGAGATCTATCTCTTCAAGAAAATTAGAGACATCAAGGGAACATTTCATGCAAAAATGGGCATGATAAAAGACAAAAGGGTAGGGACCTAACAGAAGTAGAAGAGATTAAGAGGTGGCAAGAACATAGAGAAGAACTACACAAGAAAGACCTTAACATCACTAATAACTGTGGTGGTGTGTTACTGATGTAGAGCCAGAAATCCTGGGAAATGAAGTCAAGTGGGCCTTAGAAAGCATTACTAACAATAAGGCTAGTGGAGGTGGTAGAATTACAGCTGAGCTATTTAAAACCCTAAAAGATGATACTGTTAAAGTGCTGCACTCAACATGCCAGCAAATTTGGATAACTCATCAGGGGCTACTGGATTGGAAAAAAAAATCAGTTTATGTCCCAATCCTAAAGAAGAGCAATGACAAGGAATGTTCACCTTAGCAAATAATTGTGCTCATTTCACATAACAGCAAGGTTATGCTTAAGATTTTGCAAGCTAGGCTTCAGCAATATTACAACTGAGAATTACCAGAAGAGCAGGTTGTTTTTTGAAGAGGCAGAGGAAGTAGAGACCAAATTGCCAATATTTGCTGATTTATGGAGAAAGTAAGGAGTTCCAGAAAAAACAAAGACAAAAACAACAACAACAACAACAAAACATTTACTTCTGCCTCATTGACTACTTTAAAGCCTTTATTGTGTGGATTACAACAAGATGTAACAAGTCTTCAAAAAGATGGGAGTACACAATTATCTTATTTCTCTCCTGAGGAGCCTGCATGTGGGCCAAGAAGTAACAGAATGAACATGGAGCAACTGATTGGTTTAAGATTGGAAAAGGAGTATAAAGAGGATGTGTATTGTCACCTTATTTATCTAACTCATATGCAGAGTGCATCACACAAAATGCTAAGCTGGCTGTATCAAAAGCTGGAATTAAAGTTGCCAGGAGAAATAACAACAATCTCGGATATATGATGGAAATGAAAGAGGAGAATATAAACACTATCTTGAAGCTTAACATTAAAAACAAAAAAAGCAAAAAAAAAAACCCAAAAAACTAAGATCTAGGCAACTGGTCCCATCACTTCCTGGCAAATAAAGGGACAAGAAATGGAAGCAGTGTCAGATTTTCTATTTTTGGGCTCAAAGATCACTGCAGACAGTGACTGCAGACAGTGACTGCAGCCATGAGATTAAAAGACATTTGCTCCTGTGAAGGAAAGCTATAGCAAATCTGTATGGCAAACTAAAAAGCAGAGATATCACCTTGTTGTCCAAAGTCTGTATAATCAAAGATATGTTTTTTTCCCCCAATTAACAATGTATGGCTGTGAGAATTGTACTATAAAAAAAATTAAGTGCCACAGAATTGAAGCTTTCAAGTTGTAGTGTTTGGGAAGACTTCTGAGAGCCTCTTGGACAGCAAGGAGATTAAATCAGTCAATACTTAAAGAAATTAATTCATACTTTTCACTGGAAGGTCAAATGGTGTAGCTGAAACTTGAATACTTTGGCCACATAATGAGAAGACAGGACTCATTGGAAAAGACACTGATGTTGGGAAAGAAAGGGAGTGGCCAAGGATGAGGTGGGTGGATAGTGTTATGGAACAATGAACAAGAGGTTGGACAGACTTTGAGAGATAATGTAGGCTAAAAGGGCCTAGTGTGCCATGGTCCATGGGGTTATGAAGAGTCAGACACAACTGAACTGCTGAACAACAACAAACACAATTATGTCAGATTATACAACTCTTCAAAACGTACCACACTTTAGCTTGCCATTATTCTCAGTAAGTGTCATTCTTCAACTTGTGGCTTCAAAGCAAAATTTATGTAGAAAGAATCAGAGATTTTTTAGTCCTCACTCCCTGATAGGAGTGAAAGTGCAGAATTTTTCTTCTACATGACTTCATTGTACCCTGTTGAGCAAGTATGACAGAATCAGGTCTAAGAATAATTGTAATTTTTAGTGCATTTTTAATGAACATAAACTAAATTGATGGTTTTGGGGGCATTGTTGCTTCATCTATTCTAAATTATCATTCAGTACACCAGGAGAATAATTTACTAAATAGTCACTTGGTAGCGTCAAAAAAATCCAATAACCACAGGACTAAAGGGGGTCTTCAAAAAATTGTGTAATCTACCTAGGACTATCTGGAATGCTTTCCTCTTCATTTCTACCTCTTACTGACCTCATCTCCTCCAGGACTCAAAACAAATTCTGCCTTCTGCAGGAGGCCTCTCTGGGTCACCTTAGCCTCTAGGACCTTCTACCACTTTTTTTACTAACTAAGTCATTGAATCTGTCTGGCTCAGTTTCCTAACTGAAGAATAAAAATTGCACCTATCTCCCAGCATTGTTGTGAAAAATGTGATAATATTTATAAAGCAATTAGCAAAGTGACTGGCACATAGTAAGCACTATATAAATGCTAGATATTATTTTTATTATTAGTGTTTGTTCAATTTAGAATAAAATATTCAACAAGATAAGGAGAGGTTAAAGGGTTATTATCTGTCCGTGGTGAAAGGCATTCCCATTTGGATCCATCAAAATAACTAACAGGGCATAAGTCCAACTGTTACACTGTCTCAGCAAAATTGTGAAGAGGATACCTCCTTGTTATCTCCTCCCCTCTACCCAAAACACACACACACACACACACACACACACACACACACACACACCCCTACTCTTCATAATTTTCCTCACCATAGTGTTGGGAGTAGAGGAGGGAAGAAAGTGAGTATGAAGTCTGTTTCTGCAAACCTCCAACCCTGAACAAATCACTTAGTCATTCACTAGCATTTATTAAACGCCTTTTTCAAGGCAGAAGACTATGTTAGGAAATATGGAAAATGCAATGTGAGGTAAGGCTGTCTTCATGGATCTCTAAATTTAGTAGACAGAAAAAACACTAACTCAGATACTTATAATAGTAGCTAGATGGATTCCTGCCAGACATTTTCACAAGGTATATCTAAGAGGAATCTTATGAGGTGATGTGGTGAAGTGATCATAGAACTGACCTGAAAATCAGCAAGACCTGACTAAGTCACATACTAGCCTCTGTGACCCTGGCCAAGTCACTTAACTTAACACTCTGAGCAAATCTCTAAGAAGAGAAGGTTTTGGTGGCACCAATCTCTTCCTTCTTCATTGTCCTGTCTGTCTGAATGCACTTCATTCTCATTTGCCAGATCATTCTTTGTATCCTATCCCCAAATTGTGTCAGGAGAAGAGTTTCTTTTGCTAGTATCACAGGTCCCTATCCTTTCAGTGGAGATAGAGAAAAGCTGAGCATTCTCCTTTGGATAACTACTGTCTAATTTTGTTTCCAATGTTCTTTTGGCAAAGAATTCTTCTCTTGGTGATCAAGTAAATGCATCCTGTCCTTTCTCCCCTGTGCCCTGTAGAAAGCTAATTGCATTGGAATGCCTCAAGGAAAGTAAAGTTCATTCATTAAATAAATGTTTACTTATCTACTGTGGTGCTAACTCTGTGCTGGGGACTCTGTAGGACATGAAAGAAAGAGGAAATCAGTTCTGCCTTCAAGAGTTCAGCCTCTTTAGGAAGATAAGACCAACCTTGAAAAAGATGGAGAATAATTCAAATAGGATGATAAAAGCTAGTATGGGGTGGTGTGATATAGACCATATACCCAAAAGATAAAGAAATTTAAAGGAATATGGAGTCATTGTGTAGTGAGGTTAGTTAGAAAAGGCTTCTGGGAGTGGGTGAATCTCCAGTACTTCCAGTTCAAAACTCCTCTATACAGAATCACAGATTTTGAGAGTTAAAATGGGCCTCAGGGGCCATCTAGTCCAACCCATACCTGAAAAAAAATAATCATTTCCACAACATACTTGACATGTGGTCATCTAGCCTACACCTGAAGACCTTCAAAGAAAGTGAACCTGCTGGCTCCCAGCACATACAGTTGCACATACCAATGTGAACCAATATGAAGAAGTTGTTTGTTTTCAAGCTTAAAAGTGGCTCTTCACAACTTCCACCCATTGCTCCTAGGTCTGTCCTGTGATGCCAACCAGAATGAGTCAAATTCATTTTTCACATGACTAAATCCCTGAAGACAACTACTATGGCCCTAGTCTACCCTCTACCCCTCCCAGAGTCTTATGTTTTCCAGGATAAATATAACCAGGGTCTTCTAAGAATTGCAATGGCTTAAATTTGAAGCCCAGAGCCATCCTAGTTGGCCTCCTCTGAATGCTCTTCAGTTTATCAAAATCCTTCCTACTCTGTTGTATCCAGAGATGATCATAATAATGTAGTATGACAAGAGTGGAACATAATGGTGCTACCACATTCTTATTCTTGGAAGTAATGTCTCTCTTCATGTACCCTAAAATCACATTGGATTTTTGACTGCTAAATCATACAACTCACTTCATGCTGACTTTCTAGTCCAACAAAACTTCCAAATCCTATTTTTTTCAGACAAACTGTTTTCTCCCCCATCTTGTCTCCACTTTCTCTTCTGTTACTCACTTCTCCATCCTTTGCAAGCTTGCTGTTAGCCTCATCACTCAACAGAAACTCCTCTCTCCAAGGTTACTGATAATCTCTAAATTGTCAAATCTAATGGCCTTTTCTCAATCTTCTCCCTTTTTGAATCTTTGGTAGCATTTGACACTATTGGCTACCCTTTCTTTCTAGATAATTTTTCCTCTCTAGGTTTTGGGGACACCGCTCTCTCGATTCTCCTTCTCTCCATCTGACTGTTTCTTCTCAGTCTCTTTTATTGGATCATCATCCATATCCTATTCCCTAGCTGTGAGTGTAGGACAAGGTTCTGTCCTGGGCCTTCTTCTCTTCTCTACCTATACTCACTCAGGGTCCTTATCAGCTCCCCTCAGTTTAATTGGGACTTCCAGATCTATATATACAGCCCTGGTCTCTCTCCAGAACTCCAGTATTACATCACCAATTTCTTTTTGTACATTTTTATCTTAATGTCTTTTAGGCACCTCAAATTAACATATCTAAAGAAGAATTCATTATTTTCATCAGAAACGCTCTCCTATTATGAAGTTCTTTATTTGTGTGAGGCACCACTATGCTCCCAGCTTCTTGAGTTTGCAATCTCAGAATCATTTTCAAGTAGTCATTGTCCTCCCTCCCCCCCATCACCCCCCACCCCACCTTTTCCACACATAGTCAGGTCCCAGGTCCCAAGTCTTATTGCTTCTAACTCCAAAATAAGGTAATGGGGAGTTGGGCTTGAGGGACTCAAAGGTCCCTTCTAACTCTAAATTTGTATCATGGGATTTCCAAAATCTCTTCCAGCTTTTACTCTATGTTCTTTTGACTTACTGCTCTTAGTTCTGATCTTTGGGGCCAAATAGAACAAGGTTAATTCCTTCTCTCCAAGGCCTTGTTTGAGAACAGAGATCAAGTCCTCCCCCAAACTCCTGCCTCTTTCTGCAAGGACAGGGAACAAGCTTTCATAAAGCATCTATTATGGGTCAGACACTGTTTATATAGTACCAATTATCTGCCAGGTACTGTGCTAAGTGCTTTCACTCCTCATAACTACCTGAGAGATGGGTGCTATTATTAACCTCATTTAATAGTAGAGGAAAATGAAGTAAACAGAAATTAAATGATTTGCCTAGGGTCACACAGCTAGAAAATATATGAGGCCAGATTTGAACTCAGGTTTTTCTGATTCTAAGCCCAGTGCTCTATTTGTTTTACTAGCTGGCTCTGGTGGGTGAGATGAGAAGAGCTTCTTGAAAGCAAAGACTTTTTGCCTTTCTTTGAATTCACAGTGCCTGCAACATAGTAGGTACTAAATAATGCTTGCTGGATTGACTTGACTTGCAGACCAGCCTTTCCTTCATAAAGGGACAGCAGGGCTAAGTCATGTCTTTACATAGCATAACCCCTGAATCTATCCTTTACTTTATGATTGAAATTGAAGAGGAGCCTGGGCATTGTTTTGGATAAGATTGTTCATCTCCAGATGACCTTTAAAAAGCTGGTTGGAGTTAGAAATTGAAGAAAAACTCAGCAACTGAGAGTGAATAGTTCTTCAAATCTTTGAGGGAAGGGAAAATT
This sequence comes from Vombatus ursinus, assembly GCF_900497805.2. Lineage (NCBI taxonomy): Eukaryota > Metazoa > Chordata > Mammalia > Diprotodontia > Vombatidae > Vombatus > Vombatus ursinus. The sequence goes on along the minus strand of NW_020954564.1, from coordinate 3,781,352 downwards.
TTATTTCTGATTTTTTTCCCTAAAATCATGTTTTTTTCCAGTAGTATCAAAGATTCAAGATTTGCTCAAGATCACCCAGATGGTAGGTGTCAAGGGTTACATGCATTACACTGTAACATACAGAGATGTATAAACTAATATTAAAATGCATAGTGGAAGTCTCTATTTACTCTTGCCTCTGATGTAAAGGTGGCCCTGCTCCTTGTCAAGACCATCTTCTCCTAATGCTACTCTTGGGCCTACCACTGCCATCTCTTCCAGTGAAATTTCCATTTCAATCTTTCCTTTCTTTTTCTCATTTTCAACATTACCTTGTCCACTGACTTTTTACGGGTTACTTAAAAATATGTTCAAACATTCCTCATCCTAAAAAAACTTAACGAACAAAAACCTTCATGTGAGCCTTAAGCTATTGTCCTAAGTCCTAAATTCCTCTTCCTGTTCATGACCACAGTATCATCTATACTCATCGCTTCTATTTCCTCACCTCCCTCTTTATTTTTTGAGTTTCTTATAATCTTACTTCTGACCACAGTACTTACTTGAAAATGCTCTTTTCACTATTGTTGATAATTGTTTAACTGTTAAATCAAAGAATCACAGATTTTGAAAATTAGAAGAGATCTTAATGGCCAAATAGTTCAATTCATGGCCAAAAGGATTCTCTGCTATAGTATTCCTCTACCTATTTGAGGGATCCTGAGATTTGAATTGCTGCAGTTGACTAGAAAATGCTAGTTTCAATTAGTGATCCTTCCAATTCCTAGTAATTCAGCCTCTGTTACACCTCCAGAAAAGGGGTATCTCCCACATCTCAAAGAAGCTCATTCCACTTTTGGATAGAGCATATTCTTGGGAAGTTTTTCCTGATATCAAACCTCAATTCATTTCTTTGAGGCTACTATCCATTGCTTCTGACTCTGCCCTTTGGGATCAAACAGAACTATTTTAATCCCTCTTTCTACATGCTAGTTTTTCATATACCTAAAGACAGTTATCATGTCCCCACTGAGACTTCTTTTATCCAGATTAAACACTCTCAGTTTCTTTACATGATCTTCATTTGGATTTAAGACCTTTCACTATCCTAATTGCCATCCTTTGCATACTCTCCAGTTTATCCATGTCCTTCTTAACTAAGAACTGAACACAATATTCTAGATGAGAGCTGATAAGGTCATTGTGCAGAGGGACTATCACCTCCTTATTCCTAGGAAGTATGTCTATCTTAATACAACCCAAGACAGCATTAACTATTTTGGTTGCCAAAACACACTACTGACTTCTATTGAGCTAGCCATTTGCTAAAACCCTGATAATTTTCTCAAAACAATAGCACCCTATCTACCTCTGTTTTATGTGTGCAAAGTTGATTTTTTATTTGAGTTTACAATTATACTTATTAAAATTCATATTTTTAGATCCAGCGCAAAGCCCTAACCTTTCAAAATCTTTTTGGATACAGACTGTTGTCCTGTGTGTTAGCTATCCCTCCCAGTTTTGTGTTATCTCCAATTTTGATCAACATGCAATCTATGTCTTTATCTAAGTCACTTCTTTAACAAAAATATTAAATAGCACAGTTGTTGTTGTTGTTTAGTTGTTTCATTCATGTGTGACTTTTCATAATCCATTTGGGATTTTCTTGGGGAATATGCTAGAGTGGTTTGCCATTTCTTTCTTCAGTTCATTTTACAGATGAGGAAACTGATTCAAACAGGATTAAATGATTTACTGAGGTTCATACAGCTAGTAAGTATGAAAGGCCAGATTTGAACTCAGAAAGATGAATTTTCCTGACTTCAGGCCCAGCACTCTACTCACTGTGTCATCTAGATGCCCCAATAGCATGGGGACAAGTATAAATCCCTGAGGTACTCAACTGTAGACTTAATGCCACACTGAGACAGAACCATTAACAACTACTCTTTGAATATAGTTATTCAAATATTTCTGAATCCCTCTAATTATATTATCATATTATCCTCATCTCTCCATCTTCTCCACAAGAATATTATGAGATTTTACTGAAAAATTTGCTAAAGGGTCAGTAAACTGTATCTACAGTATTCACTTCATCTAATAGTTTAGTAATCAAGTAAAAACAAAACAAATAAACAAAACAAAACAAAAAAAAACAAAGTTAATTTAGCATAACCTGTGCTTCTTTGCTTCCCTTTCTATATTCCCTTTCATGATGGCTTCTTTGCTTCCCTTTCTATATTTTAATCATTATCTCTTGAATTATATGTTCCAGAGTGGATGACACTTTCTCATTGTTCTTTCTACTTGACTTCTTTATATGTTTTGACACTGTCAACCACTCCCTTCTATTGGACACTCCTCTGTTGGCTTGCATTGTTTTGTTCTCTTTTGGTGCTCCTCCTCCTGTTTGATCTTTCTTGTTCATCTTTGTCAAAATATCATACTGCCAAAATGCTCTGTATGAGCATCCTCTCTCATTATACTCTCTCTCTCTGGTCATCTCATCAGTTCCTACCTGTTCTATTATCATCTCCATGTAGGTGTTATATACATCTATCTATCCAATATATCCCTCTCTAATTTCTCTCCTGTATCCTTGCCTAGAATCAGCATTTCTGGCCATTTCTACTTGGATTTCCTCAAACTTAACACGTCTATTTTAGAAATCATTCTATTTCTCTCCAAACCTATTCCTCCTTAATTTTTTTTTTCCTTTTGAGGGTAACACTATACTTCCTTCTAGTCACCTAGGTTTATAATCTTAGACTCATCTTTGACTCTTCCCTCTCTTTTATTGCCTACATCCAATCAATCTCCAAATTTTGTCAATTCTATCTTCAATTTTTTGTTTTCTCTTCATTTTCTTTATCACTCACTTCCTGGCTTCCTCCTCTTTTATTGTGGTTTCCTTGGGAACTAGATCTTGAAGTGTCTTAGCTTCCTTCCACACTGTGTGATCCATAGTTTACCATCCTAGGTCTCTGCCCCAACTGACTTTTGTGTGGTCAGAACTATCCCTAGTTGGATGTTTTACTCTTTCCTTCAGCCTTGGTGGAGTGCTACATAGCCTCCTGCACACATGATGTCCTGTTCTGGTGACCTGCCACATTCCTTTTGTTCCTCAGTTTTCTTGCCAGTCAATGGCAGTTCAAAGTTTTGCAGCACTGGTACTTCTGGGATGCCACACCTAGAAGGCTTTTGCTCCTAAAAGGTTCTGGTTAAGTTAGCTATTGAGGCCCAAACAAATTTCCACAGCCTGGAGCCAGGTTCTCCATAGTACTAGAAGGAAGGAAGGGGGACATAGGTATAGGAGTGGATTTTGGCTTAAGCCTGTGTCATGTCCTTGGGTCTGCTAGTGTGGCTTTGCTGCTGAGAGTGTCAAAGGTAGGGGAAGGGTACTGAGTAAGCTCAGGGCCAGTGAGTGTCCATTTCTTGTTTTTTCTTTTAATCTTCTTTTGGAATCTGCATATCATAGACCATGGAGATAGCTGAAGTTGCTTTATATTTGGTTCATAGTTTCTGTTTTGGAGAGGTTTGAGAGGTCACAGTCATCAAAAATTTTCTAGTCTGCCATCTTGTTTCTCACATGATGTGGAAGCTCTCCTATCTCCACATCTTTTGCATCTGTTCCTTTCTGTCCAGTTATCCTCATCATCTTTCATTTGGACTATTACAATAACCTTCTAATTAGTCTTTCTACTTGTCTTCTCTCCCCCTCTCCAGTCCTTCTTTCACACAACTGTGAAACAGATAATCTTAAAACACAGATCTGACCATGGTGTTTTTTTTCCTCTTCTCAAAACATCTTTGATGGAGCAGAGCCAAGATTAGGGGTAGACACCTAGCTGAACTCTCCCAACAGTGACCTCCAAACACTTTAAAATAACACCTCAAATCAAATTTTGGAGCAGCAGAGCCAACAAAAACATTGGGCTGAGATATTTATGTGGTGTAAGAAAACTTAAGAGATAGGCAGGAGAAGTTTGTAACACCAGGGTGGAGGTCTGTCGGGAACCCACACATGAGGTGGTGGCAATAGTGGCCACAGCAGCATCAGCAACTTTGGGAGCTCCCAGCCAGAGATAGTGAGAGGGTCGGACAACTGCTCAGAAAGTGATTACAGGGGACCCTTTGTTGACATTGGATACTTTCTGAGTTGCAGTTCCAGGGTGGAAAGGAATTCTAGGGGTCAGTCACAAGGGAGCAGGGGTCCTGTTACATTCTAAAGCAGAGAGGAACACTAGTGCACGCAGATTTAGGGAAATAAGGGCCTTTCCTTTTAAAGACCAGAGTGCAGACCAGGAGAACAATGACCATACCTCTCCCAGGATCATACTACCTTGGAAACACCAAAAAGTTGTAGACACCCAGAGCAAGCTCTGAAAACAACAACACAAAAAAAAGTCTGAAGCTTGGAACAATGCCTCCCCACCCCAAAATGAGCAAAGCCAACTTTAAAATAAAGTTCACAACCAAGAAATAGCCTGGGAAAATGAGCAAACAACAACAGCAACAATAACAAAAACAATTTTTAACATAAAATGCTACTACAATGGTAGGGAAGACCAAGGCATACACTTAGAAGAAGATTACAATGGGAAAATAGCTACAAAAAAATCCTTAAACTAAATAATTGGACCCAAGCTCAACAAAAATCCCTGGAAGAACTAAAGAAAAAAAAAGAGTGGCAGAGTAAAAATTGGGAAAAAATGACAGTGATGCAAGAAAATTATGAAAAGAGAATAATATGGCAAAAGAAGCAATAAAAAATACTGGAAAAAAATAGCACCTTAAAACAGAATTGGCCTACTGGTAAAAGAGACGCAAAAAGTCACAGAAGAAAAGAACTCCTTAAAATACAGAATTGACCAAATGGGAAAAAAAGGGTACAAAAATCTCACTGAAGAAAATAATTCCTTAAAAATTAGAATTGAAAGCTAATGACTCCATGAGACATCAAGAAACAATAAAGACACAAGAATGAAAAAATAGGAGAAAGTGTGAAATATAAAAAAAATTGATCTGGAAAATAGATCAAGGAAAAGTAATTTAAGAATTATTGGATTGGATGAAAGCAATGATAAAAGAAAGAGCCTAGACATCATAATTTAAGAAATTATCTAGGGAAACTGCCTGAATATCTTAAATCCATAGGGTAAAATAGAAATTGAAAGAATCCCCCAATCACTTTCTGAAATAGATGTAATATAGAAATAAAAATAAAAAAGCCTCCAGGAATATTATAGGCAAATTCCAGAGCTGCCAGGTCAAAGAGAAAATACTTTCAGCAGCCAGAAAAAAAACCAAAACAAAACAATTCAAATATTGTGGAGCCACAGTCAGGATTATACAAGATTTAGCAACTTCCATGTTAAAGGAGTAGAGGACTTGCAATTTAATATTCTGGAAGGCAAAGGATCTAGGATTACAACCAAAAGTCACCTACCCAAAAAAGCTGAATGTATAATCCTTCAGAGGAAAAAAAATAGATATGTAAAGAAATAGAGGGCTTTCAAGTATTCCTTATGAAACGACCAAAGCTGAACAGAAAATTTGACATTCAAACATGAGATTCAAGAGAATCATAAAAAGGTAAAGATTAAAGAATAATCATAAGGGACTTAATAAAGTTAAACAGTTTATATTCCTATATGGGAAGATATAATTCCTAAGAACTTCATCATTATTAGGGCAGTTAAAAGGTATTTACATAGACAGAGGGCATGGGTATGAGTTGATTATATTGAAATGATCTCTAAAAAAAATAAAGGGGCAAGAAAGAGAGGTACACAAGGAGAAGGGGAAAGTAGAATGAGGAAAATTTTCTCCCACAAAAAAGAGACATATAAGAAAGAGCTTTTATAATGGAGTGAAAAATGGAAGTGGTAGTGGCAGGCAATGCTTAAATCTCACTCTCATTGGAACTGATTCAAAGAAGGAATATATATATATAATATATATATATAATATATATATATTATATATATACACACATACATACATACATACACACACACACACATATATTGTGTATAGAAATGCAACTTACCCAATAAGGAAATAGGAGGTCCAGGGGATAAAATAAGGAGGAGGAATCATAAAAAGGAGGGTGGATTAAGGGAGGCAGTGGTTAGAAGCAAAATAGACTTTTGAGGAGGGACAGGATAAAAGGAGAGAGAGACACACACAGAGAGAGAGAGAGACACAGAGAGAGAGAGAGACAGAGAGAGAGACAGAGAGAGAAACAGAGGATAATGGGATGGAGGGAAATACTCAGTAATCATAACTGTGAACAGGAATGTGATTAGCTCACCCATAAAATAGAAGCAGATAGCAGAATGGATTAGAAACCTGAATCCAACAATATATTTTGTTGTTGTCCTTGTTGTTTGTTTGTTTTTTTGTTTCTGTTTTTGTTTATTTTGCCAAAGACGCACTTGAAACAGAAAAAACACACACATACACACACACACACACAGAGTTACAATAAAGGACTAGAGTACAATCAGATAGGCTTCAGCTGAAGTAAAAAAGGCAGGGCTAGCAATCATGATCTCAGACAAAACAAAAGCAAAAATAGACCTAATTAAAAGAGAAAATCTGGGAAACTGTATTTTGCTAAAAGGTACCATAAATAGTGGAATAATATCAAAAATTTTCAGCAAGTTTCTCTGACAAAGGCCTTATTTCTTAAATATGTATTGAGTATAGGACTGAGTCAAATCTATAAAAATAAGAGCCATTACCTAACTGATAAATGGGCTGAGAGTATAAACAGTTTTTAGGACAAAAAATTAAAGCTTTCTGTAGTCATATAAAATACTATGAATCATTATTGATTAGAGAAATGCAAATTAAAACAACTGAGGTATCACCTCACACCTATCAGAAATGACACATGTTGGAGGAGATGAGGGAAAAATAAGTACATTAATGAATTGTTGATTGAGTTGTGAAGTGGTTGGACTATTCTGGACAACAATTCAGGACTCTGCCTAGCAATAACCTTTGACCCAGCAATAACACCACTTGGTCTATATATACAAAAATATTTATAGCAGCTCTTTTTGTGGTGACAAAGAATTGGAATTGAGGAGATACCCATCAACCGGGAATGGCTGAACAAGTTATGGCATATTATTAAGATGGTGTACTATTGTGTTATACGAAACAACAAGAGAGGTAGATTTAGAAAACATGGCAAGATCTATATGAACCAATGCAAAGTGAAGTGAGAAGAACTAGGATATCATTGTGCACAGTAGCAGCAATGTTGTAGTGATGATCAACTATGAAAGACTTGGTTACTCCGATTACTCTAATACAATGATACAAGATAATTCCAAATTCATGACAAAAAAAAAATGATATTCACCTCCAGAGAGAGAACTGGTGATCTCTGATTGCAAGTTAAAATATAATTTTCTCATTTTCTTTATTTTTCTTGCTTTTTAAAAAAAATATGACTAATACTAAAATAAGTTTTACATGATTTCACATGTATAATTGGGTGGGGAAGGGGTGGAGGGAGAAAATTTGGAACTCAAAATTTAAAAAGAAAAGAATGTTAAAAAATAAATAAATAGTAAATTTGAAACAATTTTTTGATGGGCTGAAATACATAATACTCAACTTGGAACTTGAGGCCAGGGAACTGGCTCCCACCTACTCCACCAGTCTTATTTCACTTTATTCACCATCTTACACACTCTGTTCCAATAAAGCTGTTTTACTGGATGTTCCTCACACAATGCATTCCATATCTCACCTCACTGCCTTTGCACAGGTGATCCCCCAAGTCTTTAGTATACAAACTCTTCCTTCTACCTCATGGAATTCCTGGAATTCATATTTACAGCCTTTCTTGATCTCCCCTTGTTAGTATTCTATCTCCTTGTTGAAAATAATTTGTATTATTTGGTATTAATTTTGCATTTATTCATATATTCACATGTTTTATCTCCTCAGTGGAATGCATACCTCTTGAAGGTAGGAAATGTTTCATTTTGGTTTTTTCTTCTCCAGCTCCTAGCACAGTGTTTTCTGCATACTTGAATAAATGTTTGCTGGATTGGATTGGATCAAATCCTTCAAAACCTAATTAAATGTCTCTCCTGATCTCCCCAGTTTGTAAAGGTTTTCTCTTCTTTGGGCCCAACATAGCACTTGGTTCTCTAATTCTTTGTGCTCATGTAACACATTTCATTATACATAGCTGACTCTGTTGATATGAAATATCTACTGGACTGTAAGCTCCTTGAGGGCAGATACTATACCTTCTCTATTTTACCTAAATTTTCAGTCCTCCCTTGTACCTTGTCCAGTGCTCTTTGCACAATAGGTGCTTAATAAACATTTGTTGTATATGTTCATCTTTCTCTTTAGTGACTTTTCATTGTTTCCTCATACTGTCCCTTGTCTTCCTATTCACTCTCCAAAACCCCAACCACTACCTGCACTCATTCTCCTGGTGAATTACAAACTCTCAACTTAATCTGCTGCTGCTCCTCATAAAATTTTACTTGTCCCAGTGTTCTATTGCATTGTAGTTCAGGCTTTGGTGACCATGTTACACTTTTAAGGAAACATATTTGCATTTTTGCATAGGTCTTTAATCTCCCCACCCCTACCTAATGACCACTGAGATTTGGGCAGAGTGCTTGGTTAGTGGAGAATATGTTATGAGTCAGTCCTGGACTTTTAGCACTCTCAAATCACAAGCTATAAATGGGCTCCTTACTTCATCTATGTATAGGGCCACTCTTAAAACAGGCCCCTGCTACTAACATTGATGGTACCATTAACTTATTCTTTTGCCCTCCCCATGACACATGAACAAATATGTTCTTTTTCATCTCAATTCTGGTTCCTATTTCCACCCAGAATCAGAACTTTAGGCCAAGGTTATGCCTTGTTTTCATAGGGAAACAATCAAATTAAAATAAAATAAACAAAAACTGTCTTACACAGCAACCCTAAACTATATATCTTTCCTCCTCCTCTTCCTCTTCCTCCTCCTCCTCCTCCTCCTTCTTCTTCTTCTTCTTCCATTTCTTCTTCTATCACAGCTGAACTTCCTACTGGCCCTTTGGAACCATGGAACAGTAATTTGAAATGGCCTGGTAGATAGAATTGTGGTCATGGACTAGCTTACCTTTCCAATTTCACTGTACTGAAGACAGAAGGGAATGGAGGGAAGAAAGAAAGAGGCTGAAAAATCAGGACCAGAAAAAGACCCTTCACACTTCATGAGAATTGGAAGGGTCTAGCTGTGACTTTTAGCTACAGGTCTGTGTTTCTATTAAAAACCAAACAGGAATCTGTAATAGCTGTTTAGAATGAGTGTAAATATTTACTCTCATACACTGAATATTCTTGTGACATTCAGTCCCTTGCATATTGCCAGCAGAGAAGGGGTGGGAAGACTGGGATCCAAACAAAGTCTCTTTTTCTCCCTGGGAACACAGCAAACATGTTGTAAAGAAGTAAAATGGTATTAAATTGACTCACCCCAGGTCTCCTATAGGACTTCCAGGCACTTGGTCTCCTTCTGGGGACCCACTCAGTGATTGCAGTCTTGTTAAAAAAAAAAAAAGTCTTCCCTTTATCTCTCAAAAGCAGCAATCTGAGCAAAATCTTGCACATTTGGACTAATTGGTCTTAACCTTTTGCCCTCCCCATTACAGGAAAGCAACTGAAAGCTTTTTCAGTGTAGCAGAGATCTCTAAATCTGCTCACAGTTAGAAAAACTGTGTGACCATGGAACCATCACTTAACTTCTCTGAGCATCAATTTACGCACGTGCAAAATGGGGTAGATAATATTTGCTGCATTAGTCTCACTAGCTTATTATAAGGAAAGTATCTTGTAAGTCTTAAATCACAAAATAAACTTGAGCAGTTATGGCTATTAGACCAAAGCTACATCTGAGTATTCATTCAACAGACAGCGACTAAAAAGCTACTGTGTGTGATGCTCGGTGGGTAATATACACATTAATGAATTCTGATCCCTTCCTGGCAGGACTTCATAGTCTTGTAAGGGGGGAGACATTAATGTAGAAGACTGTGATGTAAAGTAGTTACACAAGGGAGCATAAAGCAGCTGGGCTGTAGTATGTTCCTCCTCTGATACCACAGCCCTTTGTTGTCTGCTCCTGCCCTTTTAGGATCAGGGATTTAGGCCTGGGAGGAAACTTCAGAAGGCATGAAGTCCATCCCTGACCCCTGTATCCTCTCCTTTTATAGATGAAACTGAGCCCAGAGCTGTTGTAACTTGCCTAATGCTAAATAAGCAGTACTTAGGTACGTGCTCTTTCCCCTGAATCACACTGCTTCTCCTTGTGATTGTTATTATTTTATTATTATTTATGTTTATGTATGTCTTATTCTCCCCTATTCAAAGGTCAGCTTCTTGAGGGTTAGAACATTGTCTTGGATCTTTTTTTTTTTTTTAACCATCTCAATACTTTGTAAATTGTAGGCTCCTCCTGGCTTCCTTCAAGTCCCAGCTAACATCCTACCTGCTACAAGAAGCCTTTCCCCTTTCCCTTTAGTGCCGGTGTCTTTCCTCTTTTGATTATCTCCAATTTATCCTGTATACATCTCATTTGGACACAGATGCTAGCCTATGAACTCCTTGAGAGAAGACTGTTATTTGCCTTTTTTTGTATCCCTAGTGCTAAGACACAGTGCTTGGTACCTTCCATTCAGTGCAATTCAGTAAACATTTATTAAGCACCTGATACATACATATATATATATATGTGTATGTGTGTGTATGTGATAATATATATAAACTCACACACAGACTATATACACATACACAGGTTATATATACACATATATACACTTGTATGTGTGTGTGTGTGTATTTATATATCTCTATCTCAGTGGCAGGACTAGAAAGTAGTTTCCAAGGCCATGCTCAAAAATGTATAAAAAATAAATACAAAGTAATAACTGGGAAAGAACACTAAAAAACTTGGGGGATTAGGAAAAGCCTTGCATAGGAATTAGTTCTTGAGATGAGCCTTGAAGGAGGCTAATGATTCTCAGTGGCATAGATAAGCAGGAAGTATATTTCAGTCATGGCAGAATAGCCTATTCAAAGGCACAGGTAGGAGATTAAGAATTTTGTAGCAATGATAGTGAGTTGGCCATTTTGGTTAGACTCTGTAGAGTGAGTGTGGGAAGGGGAATAAGCCCAATAAATCTGGAAATGTTGGCTGGAAACAGATTTTTGAAGGACTTTAAATGTCCAAACAGAAGAGTGTCTATTTTATCCTACAGGCAATAGGGAACCATTGGTACTTTCTAGGCAGGGAAGTGATCTGAGATTTTAGCAATAACATTTTGGTAGCTGTATGGAGAATGGATTGGAAAAGCATGTAGATTACGTAGCAGACTATTGCACTAGGTCAGGCAGGAGGTGTTGAGGGTCAAAGCTGCGCAATGGTGACATGAATTGAGAGGCGGTGGGGGATGAAGAGAGAGATGCAAAAGATGTTGAAAAAATTATAATCAATAGGTCTGGACAAATAATTAGATGTAAAAGTTGGCTGTCATGTGATAATCTTAAGAGAAACAGGAAACATGGGAGGAGAGATGAGATTGGGACAAATATAATTATTTTTCCTTTACCAATGTTGAGTTTGAGATGCCTATAGGACACACAGTTCAAAATGACTACTAGGCAGGTGGTGAGTTAGGTTTGGGGGTCAGGAGAGAGATTAGGCGTAACTAGAGATCTAGGAGTCACTTGCATGGGGATGATTATTGAATCCCTGAGAGCTAATGAGATCACTGAGCGAGAGGGCATCAAAAGAAAAGAATAGAGCCCAGAACAAAGCCTAGGAGGGCACCCTTAGTTAGGGAGTAGGCAAGGAGATGATATAGTGAAAGAAATTGGAAAGGGATGGCCAGACAAGTAGGAAGAGAAAGAAGAAAGAACAGTGTCAGTATAGCACAGGGAGAGTAGTATCTAGGTGGAGAAGATGGTCAAGTATAAAATACTGTTGAGACCACAAGAAGGATGAGTGGGAGGGAGAGCATTGGAATCAGAAGAAATGATGTGAGCAAAGAAATAGTAGAGGATACACGAGTCCTACTCCAAAGAAAAGTAAGCAGCGCCATGTGACTGGATCTTAGTATAGGGGTAGTTGTGTAGTTGCGTGTAGGTGGAGAAAATTTTAGGACCAAGGCACATTAGACCTTGATAATCAGATAGGAATTTCTTCTTTTCAGTCAGCAAATAATAACGTGATGTTATATAGAAGTCTTGATAGATAGGTATTTGAATTAAAAATGAAATCTAAAATTTTTTAACAGATTGCATCTTATCTTTTATATCCAGGGGTATGCTTATAAATGTTTAACCCTTGACTCTGAAAACAAACAAACATGCAAGGCAAATTCTTAAGATTAATCAGCATTATTAACAATTTCTCCATCATGTTCTTCCAGGGGTGGGGAACCTGTGAACTTGAGGCCACATGTGGCCTTCAAACCTTGAGTGAGGCCTTTTTGACTGAGTCTAAGTTTTATAGAATCAATCTTTTATTATGGGGATTTGTTCTGTGAAATTTGGATTCAATCAAAGGGCCAGACTTGAGGACGTAGAGGGCCACATGTGGCCTTAAGGTCGAAGGTTCTTCACCCCTGGTAGACAATCCATAAAACAAGAAATCAAGCCCTGATTTGTAGCACTTGCCAATTTATGATGTGTAATACTTCTTGTTGCTGAGTCGTTTTTCAGTTGTATCTGACTCTTCATGACCCTTTTTGGGATTTTCTTGGCAAAGTGGTTTGCCATATCCTTCTCCAGCTCATTTTATAGATGAGGAAACTGAGGAAAACAGGGATAAGTGACTTGCCCAGGGTCACACAGCCAGTAAGTGACTGAGACCAGATTTGATCTCAGGAAGATGAGTCTTTCTGACTCCAGATCTATCACTCTATCCACTGTATCACCTTGCTGCCCATAATACTAAGTATTATATGAATACTAAATATTAAACATTATATGTAATACTAAAATTGTCCAACTCAGTGAACATTTAACAATTGACTCTTGCAAACTGGTTCAAGTTGTCTCTAACATAGCCCTGCTTGTATCTTGCCCTCTCTCCCTCTAAACATTTTTGAATACATTTTTCTACAATATACTCTCTCCAGATTTTTGTGACACTGCTTTCCTAGTTGTCCTCTCCCCTTCCCCACCCCCATCTATCCTACTGCTCCTACTTGGTCTCCCATAACATTTACATTCCTGGCTTCCTGACTGTGGGTTTCCCCCAAAGCTTTTGAATGGGCCTTCATCTTTTTTATGCTCCACCTATCATCTCTATGCAGATGGTTCCTAACTCGATATGTTCTATATGTTCTTATCTCTGTATGTTTAGTCCCAATCTCTTTTTTTGAGCATTACTAACTGCCTGTTGGTTATCTCTACCTGAATGTTCTATAAGTATCTCAAACTCATATTGTCTAAAATGGTTCTTATCTTCCTCTCTAAACCTGTTCCTCCTCCAAACTTCCCTACTTCTGTTAAGGATACTGCATCCTTCCTGTCACATAGGTTTCCAAACTCAGATTCATTCATGATTCTTCTCTCTTTCCTTTTCCCAATAACAAATTAGTTTTAAAATCTTATCAATTCTAAGCCCTTGCCCTGCCCCCACCACAATATGTTTTGCATCCTTCCTTTTCTATCTACTCAGAAAGATATACGTGAAGTCCAAGCCCTATCACCTCTTGCTAGACTTTTGCATTTGCTTCCTAATCTCCATGGTTCTAGCTTCTCCCTTTTTCAACCCATCCTCCACAGAGCTGATAAAATGATCTTTATAAGATACCTACTCCAACTCCTTTGCTGAGGTATGGAACATTACATTTAATCATACATATATGTATATATGTGTCTATATATAAATATATACATATATGATTATTGAATTTTTTAAGCAAATGGAAGAATTTAAAAATATTTTTGTAAGAGATCACTTTCTGGAAGGGGGTAGAGAGGGTCACAAAGAGAGATTTAGGCTATATAAAAAGAAAAGACATGAATAAAAATGAAACCAGCAACAGTAACAACCTTTCCTCTGTGAATATTGTATCAACCTTTACCAATAAAACATAAGTGCTAGTTGGGACAGAGGATCAGGGTAAAAATAATTTTCCCCAAGCACGATTCTAACCATGTTATTTATCTGTTTAAAAGATTCTCAAAAGCTCCCTCTTGTCTCTAGGATAAAATACACACTTCTTGGCTTGACATTTAAAGCCCTTTACAGTCTTTCTTCAACCTACCTTTATTTTTTTTCAATGTTTTATTGATTTTTTTCAAATATTGCTGCCATTTCCAAATAATATGCTTTCCCCAATAGAATTCTTATTTGGAACAAAGGACAATTAAGCAAAGCAAGCTGACCCATTAACTTTGTCTGAAAGCGCATGTCACATTCCACACCTACCTCTCTAAAAATATGGAGAAAGGTACCTTTCATCATCAGTCCTTTTGGGTCAAGAAAGTTTATCACATTGATCTGAGTTCTAATGTCTTCTAGTGGTGCTTTCCTTTAAATTATTGTGGTAGTTATTTCTGCCTACTTAGCTCTGTATCAGTTCAGACAAGGGCAATGGAAAGAGTTCCAGATTTATAGTCAAAGACCTGGATTCAAATTCTAGATTTGCCACTTACTAGTTGTATGACCTTGGGCAGGACATATGAGGTCCCTAAATCTGAAAACATGGTTATTTCCAAGTTTCTTCAAGTTTCTTACTGTTATTATTTCTTATAGTACATTCATATTTGACTGTACTTATATACTATTATTTATTCATCCATTCCCTAGTTTATGGGCACTCACTTTGTTTCTGGTTTTTTTTTCTACCTTAAAAAGTGGGACTATAACTATTTCTCTATATATGGGACCTTATCTCTGTCTATGATCTCCCTGAAGAGCTTGTTTTATTGAATATGTTAAGCAATCCTCCTCCATTATCTTATCTATCTATCTATGCATGTATTTAACATTTTCTATATCTATTAATATATACACAACATACATATATACAACATGTACACACATCTATGTACATATGTGTATATGTATATATATGTATACACATACAGGTATGTGCATGTGTTTGTATGTCTGTGTGCTTGTCTCCCTGTCTGTATATATAACACAACCTAACTTCTGGCCAGCTGAAGTTGAATTGAGACAATTTCCAAATCAGTGAAGTTTAGATTCATGAGGTTTTACTGTAAATAAATCTCAGGCCAAACTAGGTTGAGAGTCCATTTGGCATTTATATTTTTCTACAATTTGAATGTTCTTTGCAAAAAGCAACATCAAGGAGAGGCAGCAGGGTATAGATGAAAAAGTCCTGGCTTTGTGAAGACTTGGGACCTAAGGTTCTTGTCTTAGTTCTGCTTTTAGGTACTTTTGTGTCCTTAGTTGGGCAAGTCCTTTCACCTTAAGGAGCATTCTGTGAAGAAACTGAATGTTCTCCAGGTGCCATCTTCATTGAATTCAGTCCAATAATAGATTTTGAATATGTCATATGCACAAGAAGTTGTGCTGACCATTAGAGAGACAAAGACAAGAATCAAAGCAACTCTTGCCCTGAAGGATCTCCTATGGGGTGATTTTATTATCTGACTGGATGCTCTTAGTTGGAACCAGATAATATAATTTTATCTATACTATAGACTAAGCATTCCATAACCTCATTCAAATCAAACATCAGTGCTGGTATGAAATACAAGCACTGGGGGAAAAAAAAAGAAAGGCTCTCTTTAAGCTATCATATGTATCCACCCCTTAGCTACTTACCCAAATTCTATATGTCCTTCACGGCTCAGCTGAGGTTCCACTTCCTTCATGTAGTCTCTGCAAATCACTCTGGTCTGCAGGGATTTTTGTTTCCTTCAAACTCTGAGCACTTATTGTACAGGCTCTCTCAGTCAGAAATCAGTAACAATGTGGTAAAGAGGGAAGCAACTAGAGTCAGCATGACATAGTGGAAAGTGCCCTGAATTTAGAGTAAGAAGAACTGGGTTCAGATCCTAGCTTTACTACTTGTTACCTGTGTAACAATAAATGTCACATAATTTCTTGGCTTTTCAGTTACCTTTTTATTAAAATGAGGAAGTTGGACTCTGAGTCTCCTTCCAGCCCTAAATCTTATGAATCTATGAAATCTGGGTTATGGCCCTCTACTTTACCCTAGTCTTGACATCATGGACTGACTGTGAAAGGCAATAAAATACAATGGAAAAAGAACTATATCTGGGGCCAGGGGAATGGGTTTCAAATGCTCTCTCTTTGGCATAATACTTTGTGTGACCTTGGATAAATCAATGAATGTCTTTAGACCTCAGTTTCTTAATCTATGAAATGAGGGGGAGGGCTCAAACTAGATGTACTCAGAGGCCCCTTCCACCTTTAGATGTATGATCTTCATGACCCTATGAACTAAGGTCTCTGGACCTTTTTTGCCAAATCAAGCCACATCATCAAGCATTTATTAAACATGTACCATATGCCAGGCACTGTTCTAGGTGCTATAAATATAACTACAAAAAGAAAGAAAGCCAGTCCCTGTCTTCAAATGGCTCACATTCTAATGAGGGAAGACAAAAGGAAGTTGAAAAACAGAAGAGGTGGAGGAGTGGAGTGGGGGAGTACCCCTGTGGGAGAACGGTAGAAAAAGTTCAGAAAGCCATTGTTGTTTCTCCCTCATTCTTAAAGAGGACCAATGACATCAAAAGGATGACTTCTGGACTTGTGCATGGTGAATTGGATTTAAGTGAAGCAGAGCTGCACAAAGTCTTCAGTTTCACTCTCTCCTCCAGAATCATTGAAGGCCGGGGCAGCTAGGTGGCACAGTGGATAGAGCACCAGCCCTGGAGTCAGAAGGACCTGAGTTCAAATCCAGTCTCAGAGCAAACACTTGACACTTACTAGCTGTGTGATACTGGGCAAGTCACTTAACCCCAATTGCCTCACCAAAAACAAAACAAAACAAAAAACAAACAAAAAAACAAAAAACAAAAAACAGAATCATTGAAGTCCAGTGGCAAGATAAAAGTCAAGATGACTAGCAATGGCCAGGCTGGCTCAGAGAGTTATGAGTGTAGACATGGCTGGCCTGAATATCCCCTCCTCCCCTTAAAATGGAGGTTCTGGTACGAACCAGTCAATCTGCAGGAAAAGCCATGGGGAGGAAAATACTTCCATCATGAGAAGTCTAGAATAGGGTGAACTTCCAGTCAGTCAGTCAATAAACATTTATGAAGCTCCTTTTATGTGCCAGACCCTGTGCTAAGTTCTGAAGATGCAGAGGGTGACAAAAGATAGCTCCTACCCTCAAAGAGCTCACAAAGTAATAAAGGAGACAACATGCAAACAACTATTTGCAAACAAGCTACATATAGGTTAAATGGGAAGTAATTAACAGAGAGAAGGCACTAGAATTAAGAGACTGGGAAAGGCTTCCTGTAGAAAATGGGATTTATGCTGGGATTTGAAGGAAGCCAAGAGATAGAGATGAGGAGGGAAAACATTCTAGGCATAGGGGGATAGCCAGGAAAAATACCTGGAGAGGGGAGATGGAGTGTGTTTTGAGAATAACAACAAGAAGGCTGATGCCACTGGGTCAAAAAGTACATGGGGTAGTGCAAGATATAAGAAAATTGGAAAGGTAAAGGGGAGGAATATGGGGCTAAGTTATGATGGGTTTTGAATGTCAAACAGAATTTTGTATTTGATCTGGAGATAATAGAGAACCATCAGAGTTTATTTAATAGGAGGAAGGACATATCAGACCTGTGCTTTAGATAAATTACTTTGGTGGCCAAATGGGGGGGTGGAGTGGAGTGGGGAGAGTCTCATGACTGGCAGACCAAACAAGAGGCAATTGCAATAGTCCAGACTTGAGGAAATAAAGGCTTATATTAGGATGGTGTGAGTACCAGGAAAAAAGAATGGGGAGTATTTAAAAGATGTTATGAAGGGGAAATTGAAAGACCTTAGTAATAGAGTAGATACAGCGGGTAAGAGATAGTGAGAAGGATGACACTTAGATTTTGAACCTGGGGGACCAGGAAGATAGTGGTGCCCTCAATAATAATATGGAAGTTTGGAAGCGGGGAGAATTTGGACAGAAAGATAGTAAGTTCAGTTTTGGACATATTGAGTTTAAGATGCCTACAGGACATCTAATTTGAGATGTCTAATAGGCAATTAGAGATGCAAACTGGAGATCCGCAGAGAAGTTAGGGCTGGATTAGTAGATTTAAGAGTCTTCAGCATGAGAATGATAATTGAATCCATGGGAGCTGATGAGATCATCAAGAGAAGAGGGCCCTGGGCTGAGCTCTGTGAGATGCCTGTGGTTTGAGGGCCTCTCCTGGATAAAGATCCAGCAAAGGGAACTGAATCATGGAAAAGGCTTTTGTGGCATGGTAGAGAAAGTTTGGAGAGTGAGAAGTGCAAATACATCTCACCTATAAAATGAGGATAATAATAGATTTCTTGTTGCAGGGGTGGGGAACCTGCAGCCTTGAGGCCATGTGGCCTTTTAGGTCCTTGGGTTTGATCTTTTGATTCCAACTTTCACAGAACAAATCTTTTTATTAAGGGAATTTGTTCTGTGAAGTTTGGATTTAGTCAAAGGGTCACACTTGAGAACCTAGAGGGCCACATGTGGCCTCGAGGCCATAGGTTCCCCACCCCTGGTAGGAGTTGGATCAGATGAGATCTTGAGATCACTTGAGATCTGTGCCTCCAGATTTACTGCCTTATGTAAATTTGATTTCTTGTTAATGATTGTCTTGGGTTGTAGTGCTTTTACTCACAGGCACAGCATTATAAAATTGAAAGACTCTTAGCGCCCATGTAGTCCAACCCATACCTGACAGAGAACCCCCACTGCAATATACCTGGTAAGTATACATCAACCTGTTTGAAGAGTTCCAATGAGGGGAAACCCTCTACCTCCCAAGGCAGCCCATAATGCTCTTGTTAGAAATTTTTTTCTCTTTATATCAATCATAATTTGCCTCTTTGTACCTTCTACCCATTGCTTCTATTTCTACCCTCTGAGAATGAACAGAATAAAGTCTTCCAAGTAATAGACCTTCAGATATTTGAAGATGGCTACCATGTCCTGCTGGAGTCTTCTTTTCTTTTGGTTAAATTCAAAATAATGAATGATCTCAAAATGTTTCCCAACACTGAAGGCAATATTTTTAATACCAGCCATCTTCCCAGTGATGTTATGTGCCAGGAAATCATAAAATATCATGTTCTTTGAAAAGTGAGAATTGTAGATGACTCTTTCACAAATTATCCTCCATTCTAGGAATGCACTCCCTTCTCACATTTGTCTCTTAAGGAATCCCTAGTTTGCCTCAGAGCTCAGTTCAAGAACTACCTTATACAAGAAGCATTTCCTAATTCCCCCAGATCCTAGGGTCTCTCCCTCTCAACTAATTTTATATTTATTTTACTTATATCTTCTTTAAAACTATGTATGTATATGTTGTCTCCTCCAGCAGATTATAAACTCCTCGAGGAAAAGGGCTATTTCACTTTTATCTTTGTATTCCCAATGACTCACACAGTGCCTGGTATATAGTAGGTGCTTAATAATATAGTTGTTGATTGATCTGAAAGAGGTCATGCTGAATAAACCTTACCCATAAAATATTATTGGAATATGAATGTGTTGGCTCATTTCCACAATGAGTTTATTATCATAGTTCACAAATGTAGAGCTTGGAGGAACCTTGGAGGTTATATAATCCAACCTCCTTATTTCAACGATTGGGAACTGAGGCCCATAAAGAAATAAAATGACTTGTTCAAGATCACACTTGGTAAAGGGTTAGGCCTCGAACCCAGGTTCTTTGACTACAAATCCAACATTCTTTCTATTGTCTATACCTTAATTCTTTTTCGTAAGTTCCACTTACCTTGGCAGTATACTTTCCAGGGAAGTAAACATAGATGATGAGGTTGACACACTCATTGTTAGAGTTAGCTTAGTGTTTCAAAGGCTCCGAAGGAAAGTGTAGGGGAGAAGAGGTATTAGACTGCCTACCAAATTGCAGGTCTACACAGCCATTGTGCTGATGGTGTTGTATGTTTAAGAAACCTGGACAGTATACCAGCATCATGTCAGGAAACTGAATCACTTTCATCTGAATTGTCTTAGGAAGATTCTAAAGATAATCTGGCAAAATAAGTTACTGGACATAAGTTACTCACATAAGGCAAGTATTCCCATGGAGGTCAGAAGAAGTGATAACAAGGACACCTTCAATGTCTCTCTGAAGAAATTTTGAATTGATTGTGAGACATGGGAGACACTGGCACAGGACCACACAACATGACATGCCCACATCAAAGAAGGCATTGTACTCTAAGAGCAAAGCAGAACTGCAGTAGCTTAAAAAAATGTGATGCACAAATTGAGAGATATCTCTGCTCCAAATGTTCATATGGGCAATTTGTGCCTGAACTGTGGTAGAGCCTTCCAAGCTCATATCATTCTGATCAGCCACAGTCAGACACACTGTACTTTGTCCCCAACATAATGATATCCTTTTGGTCCTCTTTGAGAATGAAAGACAACAACCAACCAACTATAATTCTTTGAAAAGGGCAAAGACAAGGTATTAATCTCTCGTCTTTGCCCTTTTCAAAGAATTATAGTTGGTTGGTTGTTCACTATCTCTCAGTGCCTAGGTTAAGACGTGTACATAGAAAATACATGTTGATTCACTCAGGATGGGTTCCCTGCTGTAGTAAGACATCAGGACTTTTCTGGATTCTGAGATGGCTGAAGTTTCAGAAAGACAGGATGAAATAGTGTGACAAGAATGATACTAATCCCTCTAGACCAGGGGTGGGAAACCTGCAGCACTCTAGTGGTTAGTGTGGCCCTCTAGGTCCTCAAGTGTGGCCCTTTGTCACAGAAAAAAAAGTTACCTGAATAAAAAGATTTGTTCTGTGAAGTTTGGATTCAAAGGGCCACACCCAAGGACCTAGAAGGCCACATGTGGCCTTGAGGCTGCAGGTTCCCCATCCCTGCTCTAGATCAATCTTTTCTGGTATGAGAGCCCCATTTGTTATATGGGATGGCTATCTGGAAGGAGGAGAGATATTGGGGAAAATTATTATAATGTAAAAGGTAAAGGACAAAATGAAAACTTATTTTTAAAAAGTGCAAGAACCCCTCTTAGTGTTAACATTTTTTTTTCACAAATCCCTGTGTGGTAGTAGTTGGACTACTAGTATCCTGTGATTAGAAAAAGCAGTCTGGCAATTGTTCTTCTGTATTCAGTAATGCTTTTAAAGGAGTTTTGATTTTATCAATCATAGCAGCACCTACATACATTTGGAAAATAGTAATGCATATATATGCAACATATATTATTCAGTCTACAGAAAGTATGTTTGCTTATTTATTCTACTGAGCCATACTGCATATTTTGTTGGCACTAAAAAAGGTCAAGATGATAATGCTTGGTGCATATATGGATTCCCAGTCCCCCCCAAGGGTCCTTAGCTCACAGGTAGGGAATCACTGACCTAACCCAAGAGTAGGATGTGGTGTGGGGAGAAGTGCTCACATATTTACTTTTATTCAGGGAAGCATACCACCATACTTTCCTAGGAAGTATGATTCGAGAGCAGGGGGTGTGGGGATGTGAACATGTTTCTTCCTCTTTTTGGCCCCCACAGGGAGAATTCCCCCATCCAACTGAAAAAGGGTTTTATATTTGAAAAAGCACTGATTTAGGAACCAGTAGACCTAGGTAGCTGGGTGATGAGGAGCAATTTAACTTAATATCTCTGGTTTTCAGTTTCTATTTCTACAAAACAGAGATACTAATTGCAGCTATGTACAGTCTTTCACAATTTATCATGTGTCTGTGAGGATCAGATGAGATAGAGGATATAATGCCATTTTGAATAAAATGTGAAGGAATATGTAAGCATTTCAATTAATATCATTCGCAGTGAGGCTCTACTCTGTAATACTACCCTGAGACATTGGCTTGGTGTTAATTCATAAAAATCTAACCCTAAACCAACCCTTCTTCCCTCAGTGAGTAATTTATTCCAGGAAGCATGTGCAATGGAAAACCAAGCTGAATTTAGGTTCAGAAGAATTAAATTCAAATCTCAGGACATCTGTGTGGCCTTTGGCAAATCATGTTACTACTCTGGGCCTCAGTTTCCTAATTTGCAAAATGAAAGGGCTGGAAAAGATGAGCTCTAAAATTCCTCCCAATTCTAACTCTCTTACCCCTTCCCCCAAATCTACTGTTCTTTCTTCTATCATTTTGAATATTATCTATTAACCCTCAGACCTGTAGGGTAAGTGACCTAGAGCACCCCAGAGCAGTCACCATGTATTCAGAACTATGTGTTCTCAGAATGACAGCAGAGTTGAGTTATCAAAGCCATTGTACTAGCCAGAGCAAGAAGATGACACAACATTCTCTGAAAGGAAAATAGGGCCAAGAGTTTGCAGTCCTTAGCACTCTCTGTTTGGCTCCCTTTCCTCATGTCAATTAGGCCTTTCAGAACAATTATGATGATACATTCTTCAGATTTATGGTCCTTTGATTCAGAGGTTACGGGACTTCCGTCCACAGGAAGAAGCTCCTTGCCATCTCTTCTAATCATCTCAGTTTAGCATCTGATTTCCCTTCCGTTACAGGGCATTTTGTTCCATTAAAGTAGGATTGGCCAAACATGGCTACCTCAATGACAGGGCCTTAGGGATGGTTGGGCAAAGATGAAAATTGGCTTGGGTGTGGGGAGTACAGTCCAACTTTCAAAGGAGCCTTCGTTGCTATCCCCACAAATTGATCTCTTTTGCAACAAAGGATTAGTGGATGCCTCTTTCTCTTCTTTGGGTCTCAGTTTCCTCCCTTGTAAAATGAAAAAGATTTTCTTTTTTTGGGGGGGAGTTCTTTTTTAAAATTTCTAATTTATCAGCTTTGTACTATGACAGGAAGAACTGCTCTCTTAATAGAGGATGGACAGCAGGATTCTGCATGCAAGAATGAAAAGGAGCAAGTATACAGAGGACGATGCTGAGAATAGTGTAATAGAAGTCAGACTGGGTTTGGAATTGGAGGACATGGGTTTGCAAACAGATAACACAGGTTTGAAATGCATCTATGCCACTGGGAGACCCCAGGCAAGTCATTTTAGCTCTCTAGGTTTCATTTGTCTCCTCTGTAAAATGAGAGGTTGGACTAATTGACCTCTAAGGTCCTTTACATCTCTATAACTAGGACACTATAAAATTCTACCTGGACTCAGACTTTAAATTCAGTAACACATGCAGGGCCACTCTTCTCCTGACAGGAGGTAAATATTCTCCCCTCCTCATACTCAGAAACGAGAAAGAGGAGGGGAGTGGGGAAGAGGTACTCTTTACCTCATTGGTAGGAAATTCCAAGGCATTGTTATTGAATTTGATTGCAGACTTTCTTGACTTCAAGAGAGATTATATAGGAGATGTTGTTCATTTCCATGTGTGGGGAATATTCAATGCTGACATTTTAATATTTGTATCCCTTGTAACTACTATGGTATCTTATAATTAATGAATGTTTGTTGAATTGATTTAACACTAGGAACAGTAAAAAAAAAATGATTAGGCCTGTCATTAGGAATTAGTTGAGGCTTAAAGTCAAGAAAAAGGGAGGTCATGGCTCCTCTGTTCTTTGTTCTGGTCAGATAAAATCTAAACTATGATGATTAGGTTGGAATACACATTTTAAAAAAGACATTGCCCAACTGAAGCACACCAGAATGATGATAGTACTGGAGACCATTCTGGGGAAATCAAAGGAAGATACTTAGAATGTTAAGTTTAGAGAAGAGTGGATAGAGCACTGGCCCTGGAGTCAGGAGGACCTGAGTTCAAATGAATTGAAGAAGGATTAGATTTATTCTGCTTTGCCTCAGATGGTAGAATTTGGAGCAATAGGTAGAAGATGCAGAATAACAGATTTAGGATCAGTATAAGGAATTCCTTCTCCCAATATGATCAGTCCAAGACTGGTGTAAATCTGACCTAGAAGTTAGTGAAACCCCTCTCATTAAATGTTTACAAGAAGAGGTTGGGTGGCCATTCGCTGAAGATTTGTAGAAGGGATTCCTTTTGGAATTACACACAGACACACAGACACACAGACACACACGTACACATACACATACACCAACAAAGTCACATATCTTTTGAAGAAGTGAAGAATTATCCAAAAATGTGAGGACTTGTTTTCAGAGTATCAGAGTCTGAATCTAGAGGGGAAAACAAAAACAAAAACAACAATAAAACAAAAACAAAAAACGATAGCCCTGGAAACTCCAGGATTCACCTTTTAAGAGTCAGGTGATGGATTCCACCATGCCATACTCCTATCTTGTCCTGGTGAAAGATAAACTTGTCCCAACAAGAAACAGCTCTCCTTTTCATGTTACATCCATCATGTCCTAGTCCATTGCAACAACCAATTTAATAGCTTTTAGTCTAGGGGTGATTGACACTTTGCACATAAAGGTTCTGAATCCCAAAAAATGAAATGACTTGCCCAAAGTCATCTAGCTAATTAATGGCAAAGCTAGAACTCTAATGCAGGCATCTTAGATTCCCATTCTAATACTTTTTTCCCACAGTACCATGATGCCTCTTAGTTAGTAAGTAGAATTTCAAGTAATGTGGTAAAAAGATATTCATAAAAACTGAAGATGGCAGATACTAAGCAAGTAGCACCTTTCCAGACTTTCTGTGGATTCTCTTCTGGAGAGATCCTACCTACCGGCAGGTGTTAATTGTATGACTCTTTTTAAGGAATAAATCAGCATACATTTCATTTAGATTTATATTGTGCCTTTTGGCAAGATCTCAAAGCTTATTACTTCTACTTAGGCAATTATCATTTTCCCACTTGGTTAGACATTAAGCACACATGCCCCCAAATCCCTCAGCAAGTTAGTGACAGAAAGAGCAATAAAAGCTAATAGTATTGCCTTTCTCCTAGCATTACATTTAACCCTACTTCTTGGCCTTCTGCAGACAGCCATAAGAGTGGATAACCCAAGTCTAACTGAGAACTCTGTTTAACTTGGCTCCTCAAATCAAACTTTATTAAGTGGCCTGATTTGTCTTACTAAGATTAGGACCTCATTTGAATAAAATCCAGATGGTTGAAGAAAGTGGTGACTTCAATTTAAACTCTGAGGTGGTGGTGTTTTTTTTTTCTTACCTTTCTCCAAAGATAAATTTAAGTTGAAGGAAGAAGCCACTGGTTCTCAAAACATCTCAGCCAGAGAGAATATTCAATATATTTTCTATGTTTCCTCACCATCATTGGTTGGATTTTCTTGAAGAATCCTCTCTATTCAAAATTCTTGAGGCTCTTCAATGGCTGAGCCCACACCAAGAACCTGATGTCTTCTTGCTGTATTTCCTATTGAAAACCACAGTGGCCACCAGGCTGGAATTGCCTCCCTTATTTCTGTTACACTGGCATTAGACCATTCTTTTATTTTGTCCGCTGAAAAACTGAAAGATGCTCTGAATTGGGAAGTAAAGGAGACAGAGACAGAGACAGAGACAGAGAGACATAAAGACAGAGACAGAGACAGACAGAGAGAGAGAGAGACAAAGACAGAGAGAGAGACAGAGAGAGAGAGACAGAGAGTGAGAGATAGAGAGACAGAGAGAGACAGAGACAGAGAGAGCTTTTTAGCTGCCTTTGAGTCTCCATAAACCCTGGAGTCTAGAAGAAGTTCTATCCTAAATGCCTTTTGGATTAGGATCAGTAATGAAAGGGGAATATCAGTTTCTTTACCTCCACTAACACCAACTCTCTTTTTTTTTCCAGGACATTTGTCCAAGCTTGTTCACTCCAGGCTTTTTCTTTCCCCATATACTATAGGCATCTGGGGCCTGATTGAATCCTCAGTGCATTAAAACAAGAGCCCTTATCATCTCCTTCTTTTATTTCTGTGTTTTCCTTCCCATAATATAAGGACTAGAATTAGAGGGAAAAAATGTAGCTCCAGAGATTAGGAAAACCTGTGACTTGTTTCCTCTTCTATCTGAAAAATAATACGTGGAGAAGGATAAGGAGAACATAGATCTTCCTTTTGACATATCAAAGTGAACACATAAGGATGAATCTTTCCTACAAACTCTGACTGTAAACTGAGAAGCGGTGACAAAACTCTGTTTTAACCTATTTTATGCCTCATTTTGGGGCATTTCTTTAGATATAGGGAAAAAGACTATACAAACTGTCTCTGGAGTGGTAGAAGAAACACTAAAGTGAGAGCAAGAAGCCCCAAATTCTAATTTCAGTGCAGTGACCTTGACCAAGCCACTTTGTTATGCAAGTCACATAATTTAGAGATTGACAGTCAGTCAAAAAAACATTTGTTAAGAGCTTAGTATGTGCTAGGTACTATGCTAAGCACTGGGGATGCATAGAAAGGCAAAAACACAGTTGCTGCCTTCCAGGAGACTATATTCCAATGGGGGAGTCTACATGTTACTAATTATGTCCATACAAGATAAGTACAGAATAAATGGAAAGTAATTTCAGAGAGAAGATATTAGCAGCAGGAGGCACTAGGAAAGTCCTCCTGCAGATGACAGAATTCGAGCCAAGTCCTCTACAAAGTCAAGAAAGTAGGAAAAAGTGAGGAGAAAAAGTAGGCATAGGTGACAAACAATTGATACAAAAACATGGAGTTGGGAGATGGTGTCCCATGTGTGAGAAACAGCAGATAAGCCAGTTTGACTGGATTGCAGAGTACATGTAGTGTGAGTATAGTATAAGAAGATTGGAAAGGTAAGAGGAAGCCAGATCATGAAGGGCTTTAAATGTGTTTTTATTGGATCTTGGAAGTATTAGAGAGTCATTGGAGTTTAAGTAGGGGGTAACACAGTCAAGGATGATACCAAGTTTATGATCTTGGGTGACTGGGAGGATGACAATGCCTTGAAGATGATAAGAAATTTTGGAAGAAAGGTGGGTTTGGAGGAAAAGATCATGAAGTCTGTTTTGGACATCCTGAGTTGGAAAACCTATAACACTTCAGTTTGAGATGTCTAATAGGAAGTTGGTGACATGGGACTATAGCTCAGGAAAGATACTAGGAAGATATATGTAGATCTGATAATCATCTTCATAGATTGAACACATGAGAGCCAATGAGATAATGAAGTGAGCTAATATAGAAAAAAAAAGAGAGGAGGACCTCATATAGTAGTTGATGGAACACCCAAGGTTAGTGTATGTAACATAGAGTAAGACCCAGAAATGGGGCTTTAGAAAGATTATTAGATAAGTAAGAGGAGAATCAGGAGATGGCAGTACCTGTAGTGCCTGATACACAAAGACTAGAGAGGTGAGAATCTTTTTTTTTTTGGTGAGGCAATTGGGGTTAAGTGACTTGCCCAGAGTCACACAGCTAGTTACATATCTGAGGCTGGATTTGAACTCAGGTCCTCTTGGCTCCATAGTCCATACTCACTCCACTGCACCACCTAGCTGCCCCAAGAGGTGAGAGTCTTAAGGAGGAGATGACGATCAAAAGTAGCAATGTCTTCAGAGAAGCCAAGAAGGTGGAGGATTGAAAAGCAAAAAAAAAAAAAAAAAGACCATTAGATTTGGCAACTAAGAGATAACTAGGGATTTCCAAACAACATAGCTGTTGGAACAGAGGGAAACTGTCCAGCCCCCACATATTTATTATAGCAAAAACCTGAAATTTGTAGCAGACTGAGTAATGATTGAGGAATCCAAAAAGAAATTATAGTAAATGAATTATTCCATGCTAGAACTCTACAAAAAGTCATCTAATAGTCCAAAGCAATGGAAAAAGGGGGCTAGCAGCAAAGCCACGACCAGAAAGATCAGAGATGAGCCAGACATATGTGCAGACTATAAGGCTTTGTGTTCAGATGTAGTATAGGTGGAGGGCTCTCCTAAGAAAACCCTGGAGCTTTCCAGAAATTCCCAATGTGGTCAGAAGGCTTGGAAGCCACTTTGGCTTCATACCAAATAGTCTAGGCACTCAGGGGTACTAAGGTCTCCAGCACTTTACTCTGAGACACCATAAGTGGCTTTGAAGATTGAGCACTATGAACCTCAAAGATCTAGGCAGCAGTGGAGTTAACCCTGGGAGGTGAAGGACAATGCAGGAATTCAGGTGATCCAGGGTGAGACCATGCAGGGACTATCACCCCACTCTAAAGTCCAGTAGGAGACAGAATTTGGCTCTAGTTGAAAGCCCCAATTCAGGCACTAAAGACAAACAGATGAGTAAACCAAAGAGGTCACAAACCATATACATACAAACATACATCTATACATACATGTATATATACACACATATATACATGGGTGTATACATATGTATATGGATACATGGCATATGTATATATACACACTCATGTATAAATGTAAATATGCAATATATTATGTAAACATATATACATACAAGTATACACAATACATGCCTTTGTTTATACATGTGTTATATCTAATGCATATGTATATATGTAGATTGCTATATACATACTTACTCATATGTACATGTGTGTATATTGTATAATAAGAGATTCCACCCATTTCCCACTCACCTCCACCTCAAATCCAGCTTAGAAGAAGATAACCATATAAGAGCTACAAGCAAAGAAACAAAGGAAAAAATGGACTTTCCATAAGGACTACACAAATACCTAATAGAAATAAACAAGAGGTAAGTAACAAACAAACAAACAAATGAATAAACAAATACATACACAAATACCTAACTAAATAAACAATCAAATGAAGGAATAAATTAATTAATTAAAAAATTCTGGGAAAAAGAATTAGAAAGAAAGTAAAATAGCCTAGAAGAAGTGGTAAAACTTACTAAATAATAGACTCCTTGAAATAATAGTTTAAAGAGAAATCAATGACTTCATAAGACAACAAAAAGTATCAGAATGAAATCTGAAAATGAGAAAAAAAGAAGAAAATATAAGATATCTGATATCAAATACAGCTGATCTAGAAAACAGAGCAAGGAAAGATAATTTAAGAATTCTTTGACTACCTGAATAAATAGTTGAACTACTACTAAATAAGTACGTTTTTAAAAAAAACATTAGATGTTGTATTTCATAAAGTAATAATTCAAAACTGCTTCACTCTATTAGCATCAGAGGACAAAGTGAAGATGGAAAGGACCTAGCAATATCCTCCTAATAGAAACCTCAAAAGGAAAAGTCTCAAGAATGTAATGGCTGAAATCCAGAACTAGAGCATCAAATGTTTAAAAAAAATACTTTAAGCCAGAAATGAGGAGCTCAAGTAGTAAGGAACCATAGTCAAGATCACAGAAGACTTGACAGATTCTCTTCTAAAAGAGAAGAGATCTAAAAATACAAGATTCCACAATGAACACCTAGGCTTATAACCAAAAATAACATCCTGCAAAGCTGAGTAGAACCACGAAGGGTGAAAAATAGACTTTCAGTTGAAGACTTTAAAGCTTTCCTGAAGGACAGACCAGTGCTGAGTAGCAACTTTTTAAATAAAAACACAAAAGTCAAGATAAACCTAGAAAATAAATTAATTTGAGCAAGTAGAATACAGCGTTACCATTCTAATGGTAAAGGAGTAGAGGAATGTGTCCCTTCAGAACCTTAATATCTTCAAAGTATATTAAGGGAATAGTTTAAGAAACACAGAGGACCTAGAGATAGACAGATTGTATTTTTTGAGTTCAAAGTAGGGGAAAGAGAATAGAAAGGAAAAAGAATGCAGTAATGTAGAAAGGAGAAAGAGAAGAGAACTCACTGTATCTTATAATTGGAGTATCTGTGAAGAGTATATATACATTGAAGAAAAGGTAGGGAGGAGAGTTAGCAATAGTGATGCCAAAAAAGGGGCCAATGAACTTTTTTTTTTTTTAATGCTCAGAAGAGAACAGAAGGAGGGTCAGGAGAAAGCATAGACCTGCAGGACAGTTTAGAAAGTAATGTGTGGAACTCATTATATATTCTTATTGTTTTTTAAGCAAATGGTATGAAATGGACATTGATAGTGTTTTATATAATCCTTTTGTTTTCTCTGTATATGGAAATGATCCTTTTTTGGATATTTGATTTCAGGATAAAAATCTTAAAAAGAGATCATTATGTCTCTTGAGAAAGCAGTTTCAGTTGAATCATGAGGTAGGAAACATTGCTATAGGGTTTAGAAGCCAATTAAAATAAAGGAAGTAGAAAGATGGCTTTTTCAGGGAGTATAGCTTGTAGGGATGATAAGATTAAATGAAGATTTTTTTTTTTTAATATGAAAAAGATGGGATATGTTTAAGACAGATATAGACTGACCATTACAGAATGGCTTAACATTGGGAGTAGTCTGCTAGAAAAAAAATGGATGGGGTGGGTTCAAGCAAGGATATAGAGGGATTTGCCTTAGCAAAAAAGAATGACCACCTTTCCATGTGATACTGGATTAGAGGAAGATGTCTGAGTAATTTGAGATGAGGAGGGGAGAAGAGGGAGCTTGAGGTAAATAATCTTTCTTTTTTTTCTGAAAAAACCTTAGATATTATCTCATACAGCCCCCTCTTTTTATAGGAGAGGAAATGTAGTGCAAAGAGAAAGGTTGTGACTCTTCCAAAGTCACATAATCATAAATAGGAGAACCAGAATTTAAACCCCCAGTCCTCTGCTGTCAAAGCTAGTACTCTTTTCTGTGATAGCCTGTTGCCTAGGCCTTACTTTCCTGTTCTATTAAAACGAGGGCGTTGGATTGGAAGGTCTCTTAGGGTCTTCTCAAATCTTGCATTTTATTTCTGGAAAATAGCTTTGCTTGAAACCAAATTAACAGGCAAACATTTGGGTAGATGTCAGAGTGGGCTGAATTACTGTGTTGAACAGGGACTAACCATCACAATCTCCTAAGCATCCCAGGTTTTGTTGTAGATATAGAACTAAAAGACCCAGAAGAGAGTGATCAATTCCTACCACCTACAAATTTCCCTTTGGATGATATCTCCTTGCACAACAAGCAGGAAAGTGCCCAGCTATTTATATTTGCAGTGGACCAATTTATCCATAGCACATTTCAGAATCTTTATAGAATTTGGAATGAAAGCATAGGTATGAAGCCACATATTTGAATGCTTAACACAAAACTATCTTTACTTCAATGTGTGAGACATCTGGACCCAAACATTAGGTTGGCAATTTCACAATATGCTTGAAAAGAGACTCTATTGCCTTAGTGCCAGTAATAGGAAGAAATTACCCAAACATCTCAAGTATTTTCATCATAACAATTCACATTAAAGTTGGTCATTAAAATGGATTAACATACAAGAGAGGAACAAACATGTAAGAGCTCCTTCTTTCAGGGACATATTTCCTGCTAACCAAGACAAGGTAAGAGGAAAGGGAAAGGAATAAGCATTGATTAAGAGCTTACTATGTATCACACAAAGTAGTAAGAACTTTCCACAGTATTATTTCATTTTATTATTATTATCTCCATTTTGCAGTTGAGAAAACTGAGGCAAATAGAGGGTAAGTGACTTATTCAGGGTCACATAGTTAGTAAGTGGCTGAGTATAGATTTGAACTCAGGAACTTTAGGCCCGGCGTTCCATCCACTGTGCCACCTACCTGCCTAATTTGCAAAACAGAGCATTGGTGAAATATTTTTTTTTAACATAAAGAAGAAAAAAGACTAGAAAGGGACACAGGCAAATACAACTTTTTTTTTTTTTACTACATTGTTAATTTATATGGATTGTACATAATGGGTATGAGTAAGTTGGAACATAAAACATGAGGAATTTCAAAAAAAGAGTAGAAGGAAAAATATTATCAAGGAATTTTGAGATAGAAAGAGGAGATAGAATGGAATGGAAAATAGAAAGCGATAATAGATAGACAACTAGAATCTACCACTAGGTGAAGGCAGCTAGGTGGTACAGTGGATGGTGTTCTGGTCATGAAGTTAGGAATACAGCCTCAGTTACCATCTGACTGTGTGTCCCAGGCCTCTGCCTGATTCAGTTTCTTCACCTGTAAAATTAGAATGATAATAGTAACTATCTTCTAGGGTAATTATGAGAATAAAATTAAATAATCAAATCTACCCCAAACAAACTACCAAAGAATCGTTTCATAAAGCTAGGAAAAAAATAATAACAAAATTCTTCTGTAAGAATAAAAGGTCAAAAATATCAAGGGAATCAATGAAAATATGCTAAGGAAGGTGGCCTAGCAGTACCAGATTTCAAACTATATTATGAAGTGATAATCAACAGAACAATCTGGTACTGGCTGAGAAATAGAGTGGTTGATCAGTGAAATAGATTTGGTAAATAACATAAAAGAGTAAATGACTATAGTAATCTAGTATTTGATAAATCCAAAGTTCCAAATTTTTGGAGTGAGAACTTACTATCAGACAAAAACTGCTGGGAAAACTGGAAAGCAGTTTGGGAGAAAATAGGCTTAGACCAATATCTCACACTGTATGCCAAGATAGGGTCAAAATGGGTACATGATTTAGACATAAAGAGTGATATCATAAGCAAGTTAGGGGAGCATAGAAAAAAAAATCACCTATCAGGTCTATGAATAAGGGAAGATTTTATGACCAAAGAAGAGTTAAAGAGAATTATAAGACGTAAAGTGGATAATTTTGAATACATAAAATTAAAAAGTTAAAAAAAAAACAAAGCCAATGTTGCTAAAATTAAAAGGAAAGCAGGAAACTGGGAGGTTTTGTTTTGTTTTGGTTTTTTTTGCAGAAAGTTTCTCTGAAGGCTTCATTTCTCAAATATGTAGGGAACTGAACCAAATTCATAAAATTAAGAGCCATTCCCCAATTGATAAATGGTCAAAGGATATGAAGAGGCAGTTTTCAGAAGAAGAAATCAAAGCTATCAATAGTCATATGAAAAATGCTCTAAATCATTAATAATTAAAGAAATGCAAAATAAAACAACTCTAAGATACCACTTCATACCTATTGTATTGGCTAACATGGCAGAAAAGGAAAATGAGAAATGCAGGAGGGAATGTGGAAAAATTGGTAAACTAATGCACTATTAGTGGAATTATGAACTGGTTTAACCATTCTGGAGAGCAATTTGGACCAATTGGAACAATTTATGGCCCAAAGGACTATAAAACTATGTGTACCCCTTATCCCAGCAATACTATTACTAGGTCTGTTTCCTAAGGAGATTACAGAAAAAGGGGTATATATATATATGCTGTTTTTGTGATGGCAATGGATTGGAAATTGAGGGGATGCCCATTATTTGGGTAATGACTGAAAAACTTTTGCTATATGATTATGATGAAATACCATTGTGGTATAAGAAATAACAAGAGGGATAGGTTCAGAAAAACTGGAAAGACTTATATAAATTGACGCAAAGTGAGCAGAATCAGACAAACAACATACACAGTAACAGCAACATTGAAATGATAATCAACTGTGAAAGATTTAGCTACTCTGATCAAGACAGTGATACATAATAACTCAAAAGAACTCATGATGAAAAATGCTATCCACCTCCAGAGAGAGAAATGGTGAACTCTAAGTACAGATTGAAGGGTGTTTTTTTTTTTCCACTTTATTACTCTTGCCTTTTTTTTCAACATGGCTAATATGTAAATATGTCTTGTATGACTTCACATGTATAAGAGGTATCATATTGCTTGCCTTTTCAATGGGTGTAGGAAGGGGTGGAGGGAGGAAGAGTATTTGGAACTCAAAATTTTAAAAAATGCTAAAAAATAAAAAGCAAAAAAAAAATAATATAAGCTCCTCAAAGAAAGAGACTGTTTTGTTGTTTATATTTTTACCCCCAGTGTTTAAGAGGATTCCTAGAATATACTAAGCACTCTATAAATGCTTTATCCATCTGGAGACTTTGCAAACCTTAAAGCATTATATGCCAGTTATTATTAATATTATTATTATTATTAGTAGTAGTGGTGGTGGTGGTGGTGGGGAGGGGTGGGGGTAGGGGTGGTGATAGTAATTATTACTATGATAGATGCAAAATATGTAGAAAATCTGGTAATTTTGGTGAGAGATACTAGTAGCTGCTTTGAAGGAACCCAGGTCTCCTTTTGCTTCCCTCCTGGTGGCCTTGCTTAGATGTTTCCATGCCATGTGTGATCTTTTTAACTCTTCTTCACATACCTACATCATGATCCTACCTATTATGGAAGGCACAGCTCACTTCTCTGTGAAAGGATCACTATTGTCTTTAAGTTTACAGACCTTCTCTGTATCACTCCTTTGGTAATGAGCCCTGCTTTGCCTTTTGACATATTTTGTCTTGCTGACTTCATTGTTATGGGAGGGGCAAGCCCTATAATTTCTAGGGGATTATAAATTCAATATGTCAAACACACACACAAAAAAAGCTATTGGGATATTAGGCAACATAATGCATCCAGAACAAAAAAGAAATAGTATCACTCCCCATTCTCCAGCTAGAATACATGCAGAGTGTCATGTTCTATTCCATGTCATATTTTAGGAAGGATATTGACAAACTAAATCTCATCCAAACAAATGGTACCCATGCAATGTGACTATCAGTGGAAGGAATTGGGGTCATTAAATTTGAAGATTAGAAGGTGTTGTAGGGCAAGTTGACTGATTCAGCTATTTGGAGATCTATCATGTAAAGGATCAATTACATTTATTTTACGGGATCCAAGAGATCAGCACCAGGAATGAAAATTCCATAGGGACATATTTTGTTTTGATGTATGGAATAATGCCTAATAGTTAGAGGTATCCACAAATAAAGCAGACTGCCTCAGGAGGGAGTAGTTTGCTTATCATGGGAAGAGGCACAGTCCTTGGCACATAATAGGTGCTTAATAAATGTTTATTGAATTGAATTAGCAATGCAGAGGCAATTTTTAACCAGGTCATAGGTGTACATTGAGTTAGGGCTATATGTAAAACCAAGCCTTAAAGAAATATAGCTATTGACCCTTTCCCTGATACATGCTTTAACGTGCATATAAGATCCAGGTACAAATTGGACTGGCAATACAATTAAGGTCCCTTCAAACTTTAAGACTCTTTGGTCCTATGAACCCTTGTATTGTCTGCCATCTGTCCTTTCGTTTCTCTATGTCTAATCTCCCCCAATAGGTCATTACTTCTCTAAGTGCAAGGACTGTCTTTTTTTTTTTTTTTCTGTTTCTCACAATGTCTCCTGGAGGCATAGTCCATGGCAAGTGCTGAGCAAATATTGGTTTTCATATAATTTTTGATAAATATTGACTATACAATAGAAAGTTATCCTTTTCTGTGGATAGCAGACATAGAGATATCTTAGATCTTAAATTCCTAAAAGTTCAACCTAGTCTCTATCAACAAACTGAGTTTCCTTTGATATGTGGAGAGACAGCAGTTCTAGTCATCTCCTTGATATTTTGGCTATGTGTAGGGTGGTGAAAGCTGTACTAAGCAGCCCAGACCAAGACCCATGATGCCACACCGCAAGAAAGAGTTTCCAGAGGCCCAGACCCAGACCACAGCCAATCCAACACCTCCTTGGAAAAATGCAGAGGAGTCCAGGTCACTGAATAGATGCCCAATAATCCCCAGAGAGACCCTGCTCAAGCTGGGTTTCTAGGGCCATAAAGCAGACCAGTACACTGCGAGATGATTTGGGTGCTTTAAACGTGGGTAGAAGGAAACAAAAAGTTGACTTGTTTTTGTTTGATGAAAGTGTGAATATCATGAATGATTTCAGTTTTGTTGTAGGTTGCTGACAAATGAGGGATATGAAAAGCTGCTAAATAAATTAGAAAAAAAAAGTGGTCACAAAATACTGGCATTTTCCACCATGACCGCCAATATAGGAATATTTAAGAGGAAATTTTTCTATTTTTAAAAATATACTTTTAAACATATGAAGTTGGCTTTATGGATAGGTGTGATTTGAGTTGCCCTATGTAGACCTACCTGAAAATATTTTTTGCTGGTGCTTGAAATCCCACCATTAGTAAATTATTCCTTCTAGGTTAAGCATTGCTCTTTTAAAATGCAAAAAAATCCTGGGAGCACTCATATATTGTCATGAACACTTAAAAACTATTGACTTAAGGACAATTGAAGTGTGAGAGATGAATGTAGTGGAAAAAAACCTGGATTTATAATCAGGGACACCTGGGTTCAAGTTTCAACCCTAAAAGTTAGTAGTTGTATGCCATAGGATAAGTAACTTAATGGCTCTGAACATCAGTTTCTTCATCAGTCTAATGTGTATAGTAACACAGTACACACCTCTCTGATTTATTGCGAGAGAAATGATTTGCAAAGCTAAAGAAATGGTACTTGTTATTGTTAGCATAATAGAGTTTATTAGGAACTCTCCTTTCAGGTCCAAAAATACACAGTTAGCCATGGGTTATCAGAGACAATATGGTATTTTGGAAAGAACATTAGACTTGGAACCAGGGGATCTAGATTTTGGGCCAATCTCTGCCACTACCTTGCTGATGAGGCCACTTCACCTCCATGGGCCTCAGTTTCCTAATCTGTAAAAAGTGGGATATGAACTAAATATTTTTTTAATATCCTTTCTAACTCCAGAGTTCTTCAAGTCTATAATTGAACACTTGCTGAAATGCTGCTTCATAGCTACTCTCCAGGTACTTCATGTATATCAAACACTCCCTCCTCTAACTAGACTACAAAACTCCTGGAAAGCCAGGAATATGCTTTATGTACAGTAGGTACTCAGTAAATACTTTTTGATTTTATTTCTCTTTCCCTCCCTTTATCCTTTCCCCCCCTTCCCTCTCACCTAACAACTAGCAGAGCATGCTTTCAATTAATACTTATTAAATGAAGTCAAGAAAAGTGATAGCCAGATATAAGGTGTTATTGTAATATTCTGCTGGTTCAAACAGATGCTTCTATACCATGTGAGACCCTGTAGCAGGTCTGGAATGTCACCAGATATATGGGGGTCTGGCACAGAGCAGGCTGTGGTTAGAGCTGGGCAGAAGAGGGCGAGGGTGAGGGTGGGAAATACTGAGCAGGAGTCATTATGTCTAGGCAGGGATGTGGAGGGCGGGGGCACAATCCATCCAAAGAGCTGACTCTAATCCTAGGTTTGGGCAACCCTGTGTGAGGAGAGAGAGAGACAGAGAGAGAGACAGAGAGAGAGAGAGAGACAGAGACAGAGACAGAGACAGAGACAGACAGAGACAGACACAAAGAGACAGAGAGACAGACAGAGAGATTGAGGGTTTAAATTTGGCATAATCTCTAAAGAGCACTGTATTTATTGTCAGAGAAGCTGGTGTCCTTGAAGAACCAGTTCAAACTCTGACCTTGAACATGCTTAACCTTTCTCAACCTCAGTTTCATCATATGTAAATTAAGATGTTTGGGCTTGATGGTCTCTAAAGCCTCATGTCTCTAAATCCTATAAAATCTTTGTGGTGAAATGGGTGCTGGAATGAAATAGGAGAGAGATAGTCCCAATATCATTAGAGGGGACCCTTCTATGGAGTTAAAAATATAAGCTTGGCTGGTATTAGGTGAGACTACACAATTTCACAAAGTCATCTAACTAAGTCTTCATGATTCCAGAATGTTTATACCTCATTTTCAAAAAGTGGTAAGCTACTGTGGCCCTCCCCTGGTCTAAATGTGCAATCTAATGTTGGATTGAAGATGGTTAAAGGAGATTTGGGCAGACAGAAGAGAAGGGATTTCTGAGAGGGAAGATGCTGCATGAGCTTTATAAAGTTATTTAGAATGAAGAAACAAGCAATTCAACTAATTGAAGGAATAATTATGGTATAGAGAGTGGAATGATTTCTTAATTTGGAGTTAGAAGATTTGAGTTTGAATTCTGAATCCAATATTCCTTTCATGTGTGACCATGGACAAATTATTAGAACTTAAATTTCCTGTTCTATGAAATAAATGGTTGAATTAGTCGATTTCTAAAGTAGAGCTGAAACTAAAAATTTTGGCACCTGGCACAAATAGTGTGACTGTCGTGAGGCAGGCAGCATGGAAGACAAATTCGTTTGACAAGATAGTGGGGAGACACGTTGGGAGGTGGCTATTGGGGAAGCTAGGAGTGAGGGAGTAATAGCATGGGGTAGGCAGGATCTCTTCTTGTGTTATGTCTATGATTAGAGAGGAGAGAGTGTTGTCTAATAGCTTGTTATTTTAACTAATTATTCTTGCTAATAATGCACTAAGCTCATTTGTTCTATAATGCTGGAGGAGGACAAGGGTTGTCTGTAGCCTGCAAATTTGGAAGCTCTGGGATAAAGCATCCATTGCCTCACTCTAGTTGTGCCTTTGGTTTAAGGTCCCTTCCAATTCTAAATCTTGTGAACAGTAAGTCAGTGTTAGTCTGAGAGTCAGAATGCTTGAGTCTTTTTCCAACCTCTGTCAAGCATCTGTCTTACTTTGGACAAGTCCTTTCACTGAGGAACTTCATTTTCCCATCTGTAAAATGAGGAAGGGTCTATTTATTAGATGATATATCTATTATCCCTTCCAATTTTGGGATTATGAAGACTTCCTCTTACTATTAAGGTTTCTTACTTTATGGACAGCCTTTGTGTTATTAACAAATGGCAATGCTTTGATAAATTAGGCAAACACCCTGATTGCTCATAGATTGCAACATCTTCCCTAAAAAAAGGAAAGAGAACGGAGACTTTATGTTCCATGTCCAGAATTTTTTGTATGCGTCAATGATGTTTCTGAAGCTGAAGAGGTGGACGATTTCCTCATGGGGGCAAGGCCCCTCCTGGATATGCACTTTCTTTATTTATAACACTGCCATGTGCTGAACCAGTGGGGCTGGGACAGAAAGGACCCATGGTCCCAACTATCCCATGTTATGCAAGCTGAGAAAAATGTAAGAATCGCATGAGAGAAGGAGACTGCTTAGAAACATCTTTATTTGTTCATTTCTGTGTCCTGACGCTTTGATTTTTGCCTTCCACTTCAGAAATTTGAAGATAAGTATCAGCAGCTGGACACTGAGTAAATCATAGTCACAGACTCTGTGTAAATACTGAGGTTTCGAAAGAATGAGCTGATGTCAAACAGCTTTGTGCTCAGGAGGAGAGACAAGAAGTGGGGAGGAGAGGAGAGGAGAGGGAAGGAGAGGAGAAGGGCGGGGAGGAGAAAGGGGGAGTCGAGTTTTTGCTTTGGCAAAGGCAACCTTCTGAAAAACTTCTGGACATGTCTGAACATGCCTGAACTTGTCTCAGGCTAAAGCCAAAAGACGGTTCGTCTCTTCTGAATCCATGCAATGATAGGATGCTTGGGCTGAAATAGAAAATGATGCTATTGGAGGAAGTGAAGGATTAGGGAGAAAAGGACAAAAGTGTTGAGAAACTGATGCCTATTCATGGGCAGTGGGATGGTCTGTGACCCTGGCTTTATTATTAACCTCAATGGTAACAGCCCTAGCTCCCTTTCTTATGTCTTCCACTATTTGTAATGTGGTTCCCTCCCAAGTGTCTCAGGAGGAAGAGAAGGAAGTATTATCATCCCAGATTTATAGATGAATGAACTAAAACTCCAAAAAACTTGCCAAATGGAGGTAGTAAATGGCATGGCTGGAAGGTGGGGGGGGAGGAATACTAGAAGCTAGGTTTTCTTTCCTTTATATCCACCGTACCATGGCAGTATGCTAGAATGTGCTTCAAAAAGGAGACAATTCCAGGTCCTATAATTATCCCCAGTGATAACAAGCCCTTATGGAGTGTCGTCCTTTCCTAGTCACAAAGTATTGTCACTGTGGTTATCTTCTCTGTTCCTCAATAACCCCAAGAAATAGTCTAGGTGCAGAATATTAACTTTAGTTTTCAGATAAGTTAACTTGGGGCCCTGCCAAATTCATACAATTAGCAAATGGGAGGAGTAGGATTAGAACCCAAAACTCCCAGCCCAATGTGTTCTACACTACATTGCTTCTCTAGTCAGTAGATTAGTGATTCCAAATCAGCCATCTTCTTGTCATCTGTCCTATCTGCTGCTTCGTCCTCTGGAGACCTTGCTCTTCTCTCTTCCTCCCTGGAGCTGATGTTGTCCTGATTCATGAGCTCATCTCATGGTTCTTTCTGTTCATCTGGCCCCACTCATTTTTCTTTTTCCATTCTGGCCATCTTCTTACCAGCTTCCCTGCCCCTTCCCCCACCCCTTTCTAACTAGAACTATTATCAAATCAGTTCTACTATTGCTTTTTCATTTATCCCACTGACATGGGGTTTTCCTCCATTGCTAGGGGCCAAAACCCTTCCATACCTTCCTTTAAGATTATTATATGTATCTTTCTATTAACCTTCTCTAAAAATCTATCCCATTCACCAGAGCCCTTCTTATAGTTCTTTTTATTATAAGGTGGCCCAGAAGTTTAAGTTAAATCCTGTATTTTGTGGTTTCTAGTGTAGCGCTCAGGCCATCCATTTACTATCCTCCAGGCTTATTATATGCCTGATCTGCCTCCTTTTCCAGTAATATATGTCAACTTCGAGTATAAAAGACAGCATTAATAATATGCTGCAGTCTACTTATCCCCATCACAAGTCTTCCCATTGCTGCTCGGGTTATCAGTGATTTGATTTGATTTTCTGAGATGAGATTGTGATGTTCCTTGAGTTGTATCCCTATCAACTTGTCTATGAGTGGAGGGATTGAATGCATATAGATGTTAAAATTATGGAGCAGAGGTGATCAGGGAAACTACTGAATGGTTTGGTGGGTCCTCTACTGAGGAACATAAATCTCGTTGAGAAGAAACAGTAAGAGGCTCTAACTGAAGATGGGTTTCTTGGTTTACAATTCTTAGAATAGAGGACAGTCAATAGGCTTACCCTACACATGGAAGACTAAAGAAAGCCAAGCCTTGGTTGGGTAAAGACCTCTTGCCAACCTTCCATGGTAATATGACCTGCTAAGACAACGTAGGTCCAAGGTAAATGAAAATGTGTTCAGTTCCACAAAAAATGTCTTTACTTTCTAGGAGTAAATTATTCCAGGAGTAATGAGTGAGATGGGACCAATGTGAATTTTTTATGTATTCTGTATTTTTTTCATGTCTATGAGTTTGATTTTCTCTGAGGTGAAATAAAGTTCTAATTGCATGTGATAATCTTTAAATATGCATTTTAAAATCCACTTTGTCTTTATAGCGTGGATGGCTAGACTCATATTTTCTTAATGACCATGTATTTTCAGTGAGGACCCTCTAGTATTCCAGGGCCTATGGACCCTGCACAATATAATTTGTAAAGAGTAACATTCAGAAAACTTCACCATTGATGGAGAACCCATCTTCCAACTGAACTCTATTAAGGTTATTTTCCATGGAGCTGACAAAAAACTCAAAAACTTTAGTTTAATATTTATTTCCTGTTTTACATTTCTTTTGATGTTAAGACCCAGTGGACCATTGAAGAAATTCATGCCTGTGGTTGGGATGTGTCATAATTTTGTTTGATTTTAACAAATGTATGAGATAACTTGTGTGAGGAGAGTCCTTCCTAAAATTGTGCTTTCTCTGAGCAATCCAAAGATTTTATTCTATTTGATAAACAAGAAATACCAAAAGGATTTATTATTCTCTTAAATTCTCAGTTCTCTGTATGGCCATGAAGATTATGTTGGAAAAACCTAGCTGGTTTGCTTCTCATGTTTTCTTCAAGGGTATCCTCATGTCTGCATAGACAATTTGCATAAACATTTTTTATAGAGAAGAGAAAGCAGGCACATAGGTTGGTAATTGCTGCTATCTTTTAGGCATCTTGTCTTTTTTCTTTTCTTCATAAAAGAACTATCTATGATCTCTTAAAAAATTCTTTTGTAATCTTCCCCTCCTTGAGGTATTAAAAAAATTGATCCATGAATAACTTTAAAAATGTGTCACCTCCTGCACAAATTTCTTGCATCCCATATTTGGTTTGATTTCATTATTTTTGTAATGTTCTGGTACACTAGAAATCTTGTTAACTTTGTCTTATTTAATAAGATGTCCACTTCTTCACATAGTCTGCCAGCTATATCAGGTGTAGT
Organism: Vombatus ursinus; assembly: GCF_900497805.2. Classification (NCBI taxonomy): domain Eukaryota; kingdom Metazoa; phylum Chordata; class Mammalia; order Diprotodontia; family Vombatidae; genus Vombatus; species Vombatus ursinus. Next base: position 3,739,190 of record NW_020954564.1, on the reverse strand, counting down.
GTACAAATATTGTGATTCTACTCTTATCACTGACAATAATAGTCATTTGTAAAAATGCAAACATATCTGTTCCATTTCATGTCTGTTGTCTTTCCTCTTCATCTACAAATACACTATGGATGATCTATTTTAGTAAGTTATCACACCAATCTTTCTGTAAGATCATATTTCCTTTATTTGTTTTGCAATTTTCTTGTGAGACTTACAGCTTTCTGTCCTTTTTCTTCTCCATAATATTTTGTAAATGATCTTATATTTCATACCTATTTTGCCTTTGACTATGATTTCTTAACCTTTGTTTGGTAAGGTGATCAAATGCTTGCTGAATGATGCAGTTTCTGGGGTTTCTGGCTTCCTTCTTGGTTTTGTATTCATTTAACTTCCCAAAGATATGGTTAAATGATGTCTTTATTTTTGTCCATTTCCCATTTTTCAGAGTCAGTATTTTGTTAAATCAAATCACGGTGTAGCTACTATAGGTAAATACATTATCATTTTCTTACATTTGTCATTTTTTCCCTAAATTGGAATCAATTTTTGATTTTTATCTAACCACTCAATGATCTGACTGCACAAGAGAGATGAAAAAAAAACTCTCATATTGGTAACCAATCATTGTTGTCAATTAAGATATAACTCATTTCATTAAGCGTAATGTTGTTTGACTTTAATCAAGTCCAGCATCTTCTGACTAAATTGTTTGTAAGATACATTTTTTGTTTCATTAAACATTTTTCAATTACATGTAAAAATTAACATTCATTTTGAGTTCCAAATTCTTTCTTGCTCCCACCCCTCCCCCTCCTTGAGAAGGCAAACAATTTTATATTGATTATCCTTGCAAAGTCATGCAAAACACATTTCCATATTACCCATATTGCATAAGAAAACACAGACAATAAAAAAAGAAAAATTTAACAAGTTAAAAAAGTGTGCTTCAATCTGTACTCAGAGTTCAGGTGAACTCTGGAGATGGATAGCAGTTTCCATTGTGGGCCCTTTGGAATTGTTTGACTCAATTCTTGAAGAACATCTGTATGATCTAGTTGTAGGATGTGAATTCTTGGATTTAAGAGTCAGGAACCTGGCTTTACATCATTTTGCAGAAATCTATTCCCTATTGGATCATGAACAGGTCACAACTTATGAGTGTCCCAATGTCCTCTGTAAAATGATGCTAATAATAACTTGCACTACCTACCCCATGGTTATTAAGAGGAAAGCACTTTGCAAAATTTAAAATATTATGGAAATATGGGTATATTATGTTATCAGTATGAGGCTGCTGAGTAGTCTCTAAACTTTTGACCACATTTCTTGACCACAGACTATATTTTGAATTTTCTTTCTTTCTTTTTCTTTCTTTCTTTCTTTCTTTCTTTCTTTCTTTCTTTCTTTCTTT
>NW_020954564.1:3653386-3737778 GCF_900497805.2 Vombatus ursinus | reverse complement strand
TTTCTTTCTTTCTTTCTTTCTTTCTTTCTTTCTTTCTTTCTTTCTTTTTGCCATGCTCTTTGGGAAAGCCACCAAATACTAAATTCACTTATTCACTTAGTTTGGAGGATCTTCTCAAGTTATTCATGGAATTTCATAGGTCATAGATCATAGATATGGAGCTCAAAGTGACCTGAGAGGCGAATGAACCCAAGCTCTTCATTCTATGGTTAATGATTTTAATAATAATAACTAATAATAATAAAGTTTAAATGTACATGGTAATTTAAGGTTTGCAAAGTTCTTTACATATATTCTCTTATTTGTACCTCATAGCAAGGCTGGAAGGTGGGTAACATTATATCTCATTTTACAGATGAGGAAAGTGAGGCTGAGAGAGGTTAAGTGACTTGCCCAGGGTCACTCAGGTAGGAAAATAGGATTTAAACCCAACTCTTCTTGACTTCAAGTGCAAATCTCTATCCCCTTCAACATGATGCCTCATATTCATTCCCTAATTCTTCACTCCTTCTTGCTGCATAAAACTATAGGTTTTTTTTTTAATAGTAGACTGTTTGATCATGCTTATTGTGGGTACTTCAAGACAAGACATCCGCATTTCCCATATAATGTTTCTTGATGTCTTTGGAAGGTTAAGGGTACAATGATACCAACACTGCCAGATCCTTCATTTAACTTACAAGGAGCTTATGTGAACATTTCTCCCATTTATCCTCAACTTTATGATCTCTGGTTTCATTTATAGTGAGACCATCAGTATGGATGTGGTTCAGTTCCTTCCCTAGTGTATCTTTTTGTAGTTCACAGACAAAACACCCATTAAAAGGTACCAATTGTTGAATTAATGGTTGTAGATTATCTATAATCTTGGTAGACTGATGGTTTTGGGGGGCCTCTGTCACATTTCTTACCACTCCACTATTGCTACTATGGAGGTAGTAGGAAGCTGCACAGGACTGAAGGCTGTTATGTGTTTTCATCTTTTTCATTGGCCTTCCATAACCTATAAGATCAGCACCTTTTGCCAAGTGTATGGTGATGAATCTCTCTGTGCTTAGTTTGGATACTCCTTGAATAAAGGACTCAATCTGTAAAATAGTTTAAAATTGAAGCCTTTTTAGCTTGGCAAGGACCTACCACAGCAAGGACCTAAACTTAGCTGATGGCTAGGCCCTTGAGTACTTCTGTGAAGTCCATGTTATGATGAATAATCAGAGGAAAACTTTGGCACAGATCCACTACATTAAGCTACCTAATCATCTCTCTCTCTCTCATTTTTTTTTCCATTTCATACTGTTTATTTTTTTAAAGTAAAAACATGTTGTTTTCAAAACTACCCTGCTTTTCTGTGCTTTCTTCTGAGTTTTCTTTTGTTTTCTTCTATGGACTTTTTTCTCCCTCCTGCCCTAGCCTGCATGACAGAAGGCTACCATTTGATGCAGATATATGTGTCTGTGTGTCTGTATGTATGTGTATATATATATATACACACACACACAGACATATATATGTGTATATATATATATATGTGTGTGTGTGTGTGTCTCTCTTTCTCTCTCTCTCTCTCTCTCTCTGTGTAAATCCATACTATACGATCTTCTATTTATCAGTTCTTTTTCTGGAAGTGGATAGCATCTTCCTTCTTAGGTCTTTTGCAGTTGATTTGAGTATTTATAATCCTCAAAATAACATAGTCATTTTCAGTTGTTCTTCAAACAATGTTGTTGCAACTGTATACAACATTCTCTTGATTCTGCTCATTTTACCCTTCATTATTTCATGCAAGTCTTTCCATGTTTTTTTCTGAAATCAACCAGTTCATCATTTCTTATACCTAATAATCTGATACATATCTGTGGACATGCTTGAGGTGAAGTGAAGAGAGGGGGTGGTAGAAAATGTTTTCTGTAAATACAACATTTATAAGAAAAGCCTTCTCTAAACTCACAATGTACACACATTTACATTATACTTTTAACTTTATCACTTTCATATTTCCCATACAAAATATCTATTTTTTCAATAAATTAATTTGTTTTCCCCATTGCTTCCATTTCCCTCCCCCCCTCCAAATTGAAACATAGACTTGAATTGTATCCATCAATAAAGAAACAATGAATAAAACAATTAGATACCTGCTATGTCTATGGTACCATAATATTTTGCTCAGGCAGATAAGAAAACACGTAAGACACGACATCATGTAGATATGAAATATCATTTTGGTGAGTTCATTATGCCGGGTAGGGTTCGTTTAGTAGCAACATGAGTTAGGCCAGGGGTAGATGGTACTAGAGACTAAATAGTTCTGATAGTCCAGGACAGGCAATTAAAGAAAGTTCAGTTAAATTCAATAAAGAATCAGTAACAAGTAAGAGCTTAATGCAAGGATATCAATGTGATCTCAGAGGTAGATTATCATTGACGCTAGTGGGATGAGGCCCATTTGATGCAATTTGGGGGTTCAGTGGTCCTGGGACCCCAAAATCACACATGCGGGTCCTGCCCTAAAGAATTCGACCCAAGCTTTCTTTCAGCCAAAGACAAAGTTTATTAGAACATTGTCATATTGGGCAGACTCTTAAGGAGTCTGAACATTAGTAATAAACTATTGGCTAGATTATAAGAATCTAAGCCATGGCTAGATTATAAGAATCTAAACCGTGGCTAGATTGTAAGAATCCAAGCCATGGTTAGATTATAAGAATCCCAGCAGTGGTAGATTATAAAAATCTAAGCAGTGGCTAGAATTTAGGAATCTGAGCATCTTTATGGAGACAAGATAGATCTTATACACAGAAAGCATGTGGGAGGGACCTAGGAGTGGCTAGTAAACTGGGAGGAACAAAACTCCTGGGACCTGGACCTCCTGGCCAAGGGAGAATGGAGCCTAGCTAGGATTAAGGGTGGGAAATGGCCAGGGGCCATTGGGAGGTAAGACAATAGAAGGGAGAGTAGGTGTAGCCACAATGAAAGTCCAGTTGATGGGATTATAGCCTCAAGTGAACACCTGAGATTTGACCATGTGGGAAAGTCCAGGGTTTTTCCTTTCTGGTGACCAGATCTCAACCCCATCACGTTGACTTGATGATGGCCCTAGAGTCCCTAGAGTCATATACCTCATTCAAAGCAAATAGGTTAGGTAAGGCAAGTGGAGGTCAGAGAATAGCAATATATATTAAGATGCTATATTTATATGAAGAAATTTAGGAGCCAGGCAGGGTAGGCATGGTGAAGAGCATTTGAGTGTATTACAGACTATCAGAAAAGAGAGGAAATAGAGTTAGGGAAATAGTCCAAAAGCCTGGCAAATAAGCTATGACACAGTAATGATGGGGGTTGTCCATTATCTAGCCATCTCTCTCTGCACAAAGCAAGGTGAACAAGAATTTCTTGATTTCGTTTACTGATAATTTTATCCCTTAAAAGACATGATAATCAACCAGAGGAAATCCTGTTCTAGATTAATTCTCACCAATAAGGAGGGGCTACCATATTAAAGAATCAAAATAAGAGGGGTAAGTAACTATTCTGTCTTAGAAGTGGTAAAGGTGGAGAGTTAAAATTGTCATAGGCATACATCTTAGCTTTTTGGGCAACAGATGTAAAAGGATTCAAAGAAAATGTAAGTAGAATCTTTTGACCATATATTCTACAGAGAAAGCCCGTTTCGGCTAGGAAACTCTCAAGAATGAAATTCTGAAGACACATGAAATGATTCTGACGGGCAGTAAAAGTATGAGTTGTCCAAAGGGACTGATATGAATGAGCCAACAAACTAATTTTTTTTTTTAAGGAAGGCATAGAGAGAAGATGGAAGCAAAGACACAAAATAGAAGATGAATACTAAAGAATGCCATAATATTATAAAAATTGTGTTAAGAATGCTAAACCTCAAAACAAGTTGACAATGACAAAGAAAACTAAGTGATGGGGTTGGAATCTGGGCCTCAGAAAGGAAAAACCTTTGACTTTCCCACATGGCCGAATGTTCTCCTGAGGCTATAATCCCATCAACTGACCTTTCATTGTGGCTACTCCCAATCTCCTCTCCATTGTTTTACCTCCCTATGGCCCCTGGCCATTTCCCACACTTAATCCTAGTTAGGCTCCATTGTTCATGTCCCAGGAGTTCCCTTCACCCCAGTTTACTGGCCACTCCCATCCAGATCTCCTTAGGCCCCTCCTCCTGGCACCCCAAACTACTTGGCCAATCCTAGATCTCTCCCACAGGCTTTCTATATATAAGATCCATCTTGTCTCCATTAAGATGCTGGGATTCTTATAATCTAGCCACTGTTTAGATTCTTAAAATCTAGCCAATAGTTTACTATTGTTCAGACTCCTTAAGAGTCTGCCCAATATAATGGATGTTCTAATAAACCTGGTCTTTGACTGAAAGAAGGCTTGGGTCAAATTCTTTTGGGCAGGACCTGTGTGTTGTGATTTTGGGGTCCCAGGACCCCTGAACTCCTAAACCACATCATTTAGTATAACAGCCCCTCAAAAATTTGTTTTGAAAACTATATTGGAGGGAAAAAGTAGGTAGATCAAGGAAAAGTTCAAATCACTGCTTGAGGTGGATGAAATGATGAATAATGTATAGGAAAAAGAAAATGGAAGTGCTCAACCCCTGTTTTGCTTTTATTTCTCTGCCAATGAGAATGACCTTTGGATTGGGGGGGTAGAAAAGACTAATAAAGAGCTTATACAAAAGGGAGAATCTAATTTTTCTTGGTTAATCAGAATTATTTTGCTCAGATGAACTCCATCCTTGGGTAGTGGAAGAACAGAGATGTATAATTATTGAGAGATTGTCATAGGTCTTTAAAAGGTCATGGAGAACAGGAGAGGAACAACAGGATTGAACAAAATCAAATGTTCCAATTTAAAAAAAAAAAGAGAAGAGAATGAAGCTACACACTGTAAGCCAATGAGCTTGACTACAATACCTGACATAATTCTAGTACATGTTATTATAGGGATGGTGAGTGAACAATTAGAAAAGAAAGTGATGATCACAAAGACCCAGTAGGGCACCATCAAAACCAGGTTATGGCAAACTAACCTCATTTCCTCATTTCCAGTAAACATGTTTACTGGACTTGTAAATCAGGGGAATGCTGTAGGTATAGTTTATCCAGATTTTAGGAAATTATTTTACAAAGCCTCTCATGTTATTCAAGCAGGGAGCAGAGAGGTAGGAACTAGACAAAAGTACGATCAGATAATTTTCAAATTTCACTGAATGACTAGACCCAAATAGGGGTCATTAAGAGTTAAAAGTAAATATGGGAGGTCTCCTTTAGAGTACTTCAACTATCTGTTATTGACCCTGTGCTAATTATTATTTTTATAACTAATGAATGAAAGTATAAATAGAATACTTCTCAAAGTTGCAGATGACATAAAACTTGGAGAATAGGTACTATACTGAATGATAAAGTCAGAATTCAGAAATGTTCTGATAGCTTAGTAAATTTGACTGAGTTGAATAAGAAATTTAATCCCCTGTACCGCAATTATCCTATGTGGCAAGGATGGTTCTCTCTGCTTTGACTATTTTATGGAAAGTAAAGGGTTAGAGGCAGGGTAGAGAATGAGTTGTGCTCTTTCCCACACCAGGCTGTGACTCCAACAAGCTGTAGCATGTGCAGTGGCCATACCCTGGTAAAACCATCTCAGAATAAGGGGCTAATCAACAGTAACTGACAGGCCTCAAACACGTGAGTGAGTTAGGGGGATGTCTACACTAAGCGTGTGAAGACTTTTCCTGGCAGGATGGTTGAATGATAACAATTTGTTCCAGTTCTCTGAAGGTGGCTGAAGAAGGCATTGTGGAGTGATTAAAGCTCTGTCAGACATTGAAGACACCAAGCTCATCTACTGCATCTCAGGCCATCTTCAGTTGTCTTGCCTTTTGTCTTGATACTGATCTCTAGTGACTCTGGAAGAGAGAGGCCGATGGCTTTGTGCAACTCTGTCTCACTTAAATTCAATTCATGCATCAGTCAAGACATCACTCCATGATGTCATTGGTTCTCTTTGAAAATGGAGGACAAACAACAACTGGCCCCATATGGAGCATGGGCGCAATGAGGTAAGCTTGTTGCTAGTTCCATGCTTGCGTTTTCTACTTTTTGTTGCCCTTTCTAAGTAGGTGACTCACCACAATTATGTTAGTGGATAAGTCCAGGTTTGAAAATGACTTTGTGTGTTTGAAAGATCCGAAAGTCCTGGGTCTAAGGATAGGAGCATGAAATTCAGGGGAGATTCAAGTTTGGAGGAATGAAGCTTAAGTGTCATCCTCCTAGCCAACTGTACTAGTAGTTGTGAATTGTTTTCGAATCTTGTTTTATTAATGTGCTCTTTCCTGTGAGTTTGTTTTATTTTGTTTGTTTAACCTCTCTTATATGTGCAGAATTAAATTGCCCATTTTATACCTGAGTAAAATAAAATTTAATTGGATAATCAGATAAATATAATAATATATATTATATATAATAAAAATAATAATAATAGAAAAAAGCAAAGTTACATATCTAGGTTGGTTTTAGTTCACTGAGGCAAAAGTCAACTGAGTATGGCAGCAAGAGAATGCAACCTTAGTCTGCATTAACAGAAGCACACTCTAAAGGAATGGGGAGGTGATAGTCTGGCTATTTTATCCCCTATTATTGTTTTACTTTCTGGCACCACATTTCAGAAAGGTCACTGATAAATTGGAGAGTTTGCAAAGGAATGAAAATAGGATGCTAAAGGGCCTTGGATTCATATCATATAAGAATTCATCAAGGAAATATTTAGTACAGAAAAGAGAAAACTTAGTTGGGTCATGCTATTTATCCAAGTATTAGAAAACTTATCATGTTACAAAAGGGATTAAACTTATAGTCTTCATAGCCAGAAGGCAGAATTAAGACAAATGGGTTGAAGTTTCAAAGTCAAATATTTAGGATTATGTAAGAGAAAACAAAACAAAACAAACAAAAACAAAACAAAACAGAATAACAAACTTCCTTACAGTCAAAGCTATCCCAAAGTGTGATGGGCTGTATTAAGAAGTATTGAGTTCTTTCCTCATTAGAGGTCTTCAAGCTAAGGCTGGATTACCACTTATAGGGTCTGTTCAGTGCAACACAATGCAACATAACACAACACAATATAATATAATACACATTTATTAAGCACCTAGTATGTGCCAGGCACTGTGCTAAGCTGAGGACACAAATAAGTGAGAAATGAAGAGATGTCTGAGAATTCTGAGCCCTCTTTATGGGTAGACTTTGGGAGTAGTGTTTTCATTCTGCTCTCCAGCCCCTTCACTTGCAAAGGCAAGTGAAGATACTAATCAGGTATGAGTAACAGGGCTCAAGAAATCTCTATGATAATGCCTTTCCTAGTGATGAGTTTATCCTGGGAGATGGGAGATCATGATATTGGAGTAAAAACCAAGCAGAGTAGCTGGTTAGAAATACAACTACTGTAGTAGTGAATATTCCTTTTTAAGGAATGGATTAAATTAGATAGCCATTGAGGGCTGTGCCAAATTAGTGATTCTATGATTCTGTAAAATATGCTCTGAATGTAGAAAATAGGAAGAAGTATTGACAAGCAAGCAGTTGTTGTCAATCAAGGAGGTTGTAAGGTAGTGGGAAAAAAGGCTTGTATATGTAGACTGCATTCACGTTCCAACCCTGTCATTTTTATATGACCATAAGATTCGGATTAAATCACTTACTTTTTCTGGGCTTCAGTTTTTTTATCTTCATATTGAGAGAGTTGTAACAATTGACTTTTAAGGTCCTCTTCAGCTCTAAATTCTATGAACTTCAGAGAGGTTCAGGTATTTTTGTAGACTAGGTAATCTGATAGCAAACATCAAGTGAAGACTTATAAAGACAGTCTATGTCAGAGGGCTGTCAGTTTTATGGAGCCACAGAGCCATAGAACTATAGGATGTGATCACTGAAAAACACTTTAGAGATCATCTACTTCAACTCCAGGCATTTTTCCTGGCTGTCCCCCATGCCTGGAATGCTCTCCTGTTTCATCTCTGCTTCTTGGTTTCCCTGGCTTCCTTCAAATACCAAATAAATTCCCATCTTTTACAGAAAGCCTTTCCCAAATCCTCTTAATTCTAGAGTCTTCCCTCTCTTGATTATTTTCTTTTTATCCTGTGTATACCTTGTTTGTATATAGTTGTTTGCATATTCTCTCCCTCATTAGATTGTGAACTCCTGGAGGGCAGGAACTCAGTTTTCTTAGTATTCCTAGTACTTAGCACAGTACTTGGCATAGAAGATAGTTAGTAGATGCTTATTGACTGACTGACTGATTTGGCTGCTGAGGGAAGTAGGCACAAAAGTAGAAAGTGATTTGCCCAAGGTCACAATTTGGTAGCAGTATTGACTTTAAAGCAGATTTCCTGACTCCCTGTTCAATGCGTTCATCACCATACCGCTCAAGCAGAGGTCAAAGATCTGAGTCTTGGCTCTGCAGCTTAATACCTCTGTTATTTTGGACAAATCACAACATCTATGAAGCTCTTTTCCTGTTATTTAAGGTGGAAGTAATAATAATAATAATAATAATAATAATAATAATATTTGTACTCTCAGGATTATTCCTAAAATATATATTTTATAAACTGTATATCTATATAGGGATTTATAGAATATAAATACATATGTAAGACAAATATTTTATATGTAGATGTATGCTTATTTTAATTTTATATATACATATTTGCATGTATGTCTATAGATATATGTATATATGTATGTATACCTATGTATATGTTTATCTATCATTTATCTATCTGTTATCCTCTATCATCTCTCTTTCTATTTGTCTGACTGCTTGTCTGTCTATCCATCTACATATGTACTATATTCCTGGTTAAAGTCTTACTTTAATACTTTGTGACGTGCAGAAAACCATGAATTTTGAAGTCTATGCCAATGTATCACAATTTCTGGTAGGTCTATGGAGTAATGGAAATACTATAATGCAAAACAATGATGGGATAAGTTGATAGAGTTCATATTGATTTCTTTTATGCAGTTTAAATACCATAACATTTCATTAGCAAAAAGAACAAGCATTTCCTCTTAGAATTTAGAGGTAAGCAAAACTTTGCCTGGTGGAAACAATGGAGTTAGTTAATCAGAAAAGAGTTACTTTGGAACCCAAATGAATGCCAAGGCTTTATTTTTTTTTTAATTCAGATGTGATCTGTGATTCTAAGATGTATTAGACACAGTATAAATCACAGTTTTCTGATGTCCGGACACAATAAACATCTAACTAGACAGAAACTCAGCATGCAATGTTTTTCCATGGAATCACTATCTGCTGGGACTCTAGTTCAACTGCTGTGACCTGTCATTCTCTCATTTTACTGGGAATGTGGGAAGACAATCATGGTGCCTATAAAAAGAAAAGTGCCTCAGCTGAGCCAGTTATGGAATGATTGATGTCCTTCACCCCCATGGTGGAAGAATTCCCTGACCTAAAAGAACCTTGTGGGGTCATCTGAGTATTTTCTGATAGTGACAATAACCCCTTCCATTTGTACAATGCTTTTACAATTTGTAAAATTCTTTCATGTGCCTTGTTTCTTCTGATCTTCACAACTAACATCTACTCTGTGAGCTGGGTAAGACAGGGGAGGAATTATTAGCTCCATTTTACAGAGAACAAAAAAAAATGAGGCTTTAAGAGAACATAGCATTTCTTCACCTTAATTTGCCTTTTCCTACCTCTGTACATTTGTACAAAATATCCACAGTCTCTGGAAGAGATTTTCAGTGTTTCTGACTGATAAATTTCTTTAGGGTCAATTTAGGTGCTAGCTTTTCCATGAAGATCATAAGAATTTGGAAGGAATCTGATCCACTCACTTTGTGAATGAGGGAATATTCAGGCCCAGAGATGTCAAGCAACTTTGGGTTAATAAGTAAATAGCAGAGCTAGGATTTAAACTCTAAAAAATCTATTACTCTACAATCCATTGAACTATGCTGGTCTTCCCTGATATTTGCAAGATGACTCACAACTCTGGCACTACAGGGCCTCAAGCATTCTCAATTTATAGAGCTCCACCCTGGCTGCAGTAACTCTACTGGGGTGAGGGGGGGTAGAGGGATTGCTCTACTTGAATCCTGCTCTTCTTTTCTGCTCAACTCGATTGCCAGTGTAATTCTCCCTCTTCAGTGCTTTCTCTTAAGTCCATTCCTTGGAGCTGCTCCAAACCCTCAGTGTCTATCTTCTGGGGAGTATGTATCAATTCCCTGCTTGATGCACATCTCCTGTTAAGCAAGTAGTTCCCTTTCAATATGCCATTGACTATGTAGGGATGGGGAAGGAAGAAGAAAGCCCCTCTCTTCCACCTTGGGATAGGCTCAAGGCAAAAGCCCAATGATCATGGATTAGCTTGATCAAACTCTTGAACTCTGTCCACTGACTGCAAAAGCGTGGCCAATCTCGAGCCTGACCAATAGTGTTGCCATTTCCCACTCAAAGAGAGAAAAGTATTCACATTTTGTAAAGGGATAGCAGGGTGTTAACACCTTGTTAAGACATTGACACTTCATCATTTGTGATAACATGGAAGAACAAATCAATAGGTCAGAGACAACTCCATTTCTTAGGGAAGAAGAGAGGAAATAATAATATATTAAGCACCTACCCACTATGCGTCAGGTACCATACTAGACATTTTACAAATATTATCTCCTTCGATCTTCACAACAACCTCACAATGTTAGATGCTATTAAGACCCCTATTTTAGAGTTGACAAAACTGAGACAAAGTTAAGTGACTTGTCCAGATTCACACAGTTAATAATTTTCTGAGGCTAGATTTGAACTCAGGTCTTCTTGACTCCAGATCTAGTCCTTTATCCACCATGACAACTAGCTGCCTTTCCATATATGTTTATTTAAATACTTGTATTATCTCTCTACTAAATCCTAAGTTCCTTGAAGTCTGGGAGGAAGTCCTCATGCAATTGTGAATTCCCACTGCTTAACATGATATAGAATATGTGGCAGGAGTAAAATGAATGCTTGAGTTGAATTGAAAGGTCAGAGGAGTTGTATGAGTCAGTGGTAGGAAGAGAACCGAGGTCTTTTGACACACCAGTTTGACACTGCTTCTAGTATGTTACTCTTCCTTTACAGAGAATTATCATATTAATAGACACTTTGGCTGTTTTTATACACACACACACACACACACACAGATGAGCTGGAGCTAGCTCAAACTGGCTTGAGAAAGCTATTGTCAAATTTTCAGTGTCAGCATTTTTACACCTTGGAAATTAACAATGCTATAAATCAAGGCTAAATGTATTATTTTGTTAATTGTCTAGTTTTTTAAATGTGCCGGAGAAAATGATTTTAATGTCGATTCAACTAAAATGTGTGTTGAGTGTACTTTATTTCTTTCTTTTTTTTTCCCCCCAAAGTGCCAGTTATTAAACATTTACCTGCACCCTCTGTTCACAGGGCACAATCCAAAGGGGATAGGAGCCTAAGCTCCTATGGCCATTTGTCTATTGGAGAAACATTGTTATATGATGACTAAACTAGAAATGAACAGATATAATAATAAATAATAATAACAACTAACATTTATATGGTGCTTACTATGTGCCAGGCACTGTGCTTCAGAATTATTATTTCATTTGATCCTCACAGTAACACAATCCTAAAGTCCTGCAGGGAGGTAGATGCTATTATAACTACATATATAATAGTGGTATCTTCTCTGACCATTTCATTTCCTTGCTTAGAAAGCTTTAGTGGCTGCCTATAGCTTTTGGCAGAAAAATATAAAGTCCTCTCTGTTTGATATTTCAGGATCTAACTTACTTTTCCAGTTTGATCCCATAATGCCTTCACTTCCCTGATCTTTGCACCCCCAACTATGCTTCAGCCATACCAGCCTATTTTCTATTCCCTCTCTAATACATTCTGTCTCCTACTTCCACACTTTGTACAACCGTGTTCCCATACCTGCAATGGTTTCTTGCCTCACTTCATCTTGCAATTCCTGGTTCCTTTCAAGGCTCAGCTCAAGTGCTACCTCCCATATGAGGCTGTTCCTTATTCCCCCAGCTAATATGATCTTCCCATGCCCATTCTTGAAAGTGTTTTGTATATATTTTGTGATTACTTATATTTACATTTCCTCTGAGTAGAATATAAGTTACTTGAGGTCAGGCACTGTTTTGCTACCACTGTTGTTGTTTTTCCTTTGTAGCAATAGTACCTCACACAGTGATTGGAGAGTAGAAAATGCTTAATAAAATGCTTGAATTGAGTTCTCCCTGTGAATCTTTAAACATTTTAAAAGTTAGAAAAGAGTGTTGATGGACTGAATTCATGGGAAATGTTTACATTCAATTTCCTCATAGTAACCTAGGGGGAAAAAAATCTAGCGAAGAAACTAGGAGATAACTTGCATTTAATAAAAACCAATTTGAAGAATATAAGGGGGAAAAAAAAAGCATTATCCATACAGGCCATAAAACAGCTCCAGTCATCTTTAAGCCAGAGTCCTCCCTCATGTAAATTACTACAGATGTCTCAGAACTGTGTATTAGGTAGAAGGAAAGTTCCAATATTTAAGGTGTCATGAGGTAATGGGGAGATATGAAAACCACCTAAATTGTTCCCCTGAAGAGGAGAAAGAACTATTAATATGTCTTCTGCTTAATTCGATTCATAATCAATTCAATTAATGTATAATATAGGATTGCAGAAGACTTGGTACTGTAGTATGCCTTTAATAAGGGAGGTTTGAATAGTCCACGGAAATTTACAGGATGTTTTATTTTCCTCTCCTAAAGATGTCTCATCTTTTTTTTTTTTTTAACTAAGGCAATCATGTACAAGAAGTGGAAGTATGGAAAGCCTCATTCCTAATGCTGCTAGAGCAATTTGGGACAGATTCATTATTACCCAGTCTCCTGTACATGGATTAAAAAAAAATTACAATTCAGTCCAGAATGCTAAGTATTCAGCTGTTCTTTCCTTTCTAAGAAACAGACCAATCCTGTCTGATATAGACAGAGTTGCCTTGAAATCACTTATAACTTATTATGAATTTGTGACAAGTCCTCTAAGTTTTCATTTGGGGTACAATGGATGAAATTCCAAGAACCCAAAAGTACCCTTTCCTCACTCCTCATTTCCAGACTCTATAGGGACCACATGAATGATGCCTTCTGCCTGAAAAACAATAGCCTGGAGTTTGTGGGCATTCCCCCACATCCCTCCAACCAACAATGGTACCTCCTTATGAGCCTCCTGTTACTATATGGATGATTGCATTTGTAGTGGTCATGGGAATTGTGGTGATTGAAATTATATTCCTAATTTATACTGTAATCAGAGATGGAAGGAAGAAAAACAAAGGAGAAGAAAGAAAACAAGCAGAGAATTCCTATGCTGAAGTGCATTCCACTGGGGGACAACATAATCCAGGTTTTCAAAGCACTGAGGATGCTCAAACTTCATTTTAGAAAATCTTTTTTATTTTCTTACTCATTTCATTTCCTGTAAATATTAACATCATGTAGTGAACACAGGTGAGGCTCCTGTAAATGCTCTTGAATACCCAGAATACATTAGGAACTGCTTCCATTCCAACAAAAAGTTACAGGACCAAATCTACTGTGTTTCTATTATTTACTGCTTTCTCAGAGCTACACATCTCTTCAGTTTCCCCAAGAGAAAAGAAATAAAGAAATAATGGCTTCTTTAGAGCAGTGAGGCTGTTCAAGGAGAAGAAAATCTGAGTATATGAAGTTACTGTATTGTTTGAGGTGGGAAAAGAGATTTGGTATCAGTAAATGGTGACCTTTTGGTGTGAGACATTGATCTATTGCTTGTAATGATTGTGTCCTTAGTAGGCTGATGTTCCACTAACAAGTGGAAGCAACAGAGCATATGACAGCATGAGTTACATCTTTAGCTCATTCTAAGAATTATAGCAGCTGGCCTAGATGGACATCCAAGTCTTGGGGCACAACTTTAAAGGATAAGGGTAAGGAGGTTTGAAGGAGTCAGAATTAGGGTTAATGGGTGAGAGGCAGCATGGTGTTATCAACCAATCAGTCAATAAGCATTTGAGAAATCTTTACCATGTGCCAGGCTCTGTGCTAAGAGCCGAGCATTCAAGGAAAAGCAAGAGTTAGTCCCTGATCTCAAGGAGCTTACATTCTAAAGGGTAGACAGCATGCAATATAATTATGTACATATAGGATATATAATTTGTATGTAGATGGTAATCTCAGAGGGAAGGCACTCAGGAGGCAGGGGGAGAGGGGAGAGAGACCAGGAAAGTTCACTTGCAGAAGGTGGGATTTGACCTGAATCTCAAAGGAAGCCAGAGAATCTTGGAGGCTGAGAGGAGAAACCAATGAATCTGAAGTCAGAGTATTTGGGTTCAAGTTCTGATTTTATTTATGTCTTATGTGACTTCATCTTACTGGGTCTCAGTTTCTCATCACTGAAATGAGGAGATTGTACGAGATTATTTCTACCTTTCCTTATTGCTTGAAATCCTACGATCTCCCCAGGTAGTTACTTTCTTATCATGAAACTTTTCCAGTTTTCTGAGTTTGATCATTGGTATTATGATAAGATTCTCAGAGGTAGAACCTCTGAGTCCACAAGTAAAGGACTGATTCTGTAGTACCCTTTATTGTTCTCTCATATCAATGAGGGGCACGCATAGGTCATAGGCCTCTTGAGGACAAGAACAATATTTTCTATCCCCTACTCCCCCACTTCCCCAGCAGAGAACCCAGCACAAAAATGAACATACTTGTTGATTTGAATTGACACACTCCCTTAAACTTCTCTCATACAAGTATAGTAATCACAGGATTCCCATTCCCAAAGACCAAACCATGAGCCAAGTATTGAAGTTTTTTGGTGGGTGGAGGGGTGGGGAGAGGAGACTTCCCATACAAAAAATGAGATGTACAATTATGTTGTTGGATAATAATAATAATAAAAAAAGCTAAAACAAAATAATCCCCTTATTGAACTCTAAAAAGTATGTTTTGTGTCTATTGGAAATTTTTTTCCTCTAAATTCCCAACAGCCTATGGTTATAGGCATCAAGAAGTTATAAATGGAGATAAATGGAATTATATTCACATTTGTATGCTGCCTAATTCTCATCTTTCTAGGTGACATGGGGAATATTCAAGTTGCCAAAGTGATTTTCCTAAAGTATTGGTCTGACCATACTACCCCTCACCCTTCCACACACATTCAAAAAACTCCAGTAGCTCCCTTATTATCTTCAGGGTCAAATATTATGTCCTTCATTTAGCGTTTAAAGCTCTTCACAACCTGGTCTCTTCCTACTTTGTCTGTCTTCTTTTTATTTTACTACCCACAAGGCATTCTATAATACAGTCATATTGAGCTATTGCTGCTACTTGCATATGACCCTCAACCTTCCACTTTCATGACTTTGCAGTGACTGAAATGCTCTCTCTTCTACCCTCTGTCTATCTGAATCCCTGCCTTCCTTCATGATTTACCTCAAATACTACCTTTGGCAGGAGATCTTTCCCAGTTACCCTTGCTGCCGGTGTCTTCTCTAAAGTTGTCTTCCAACTACTATCAATGCCTATACCCATACAATATCCATACATATACAAATATACTTACATATATACATATGTACATCCAAATACACATATATACATCAGTATACACCCCATCCATACATACCTATATATACATGTACACATACAACACAATGTATACATCTATAATATACACATACATGTATATGTGCATGCACACACAACTATTTGCACCATATAAACATAGACATACATGTCTATGTAAGCATATGTTTATGTATATACATCTGTGCATATACTTATGTTGTCTCCATTGTTATAACGTAACGTCCTTGAGGGCAGGTACTTTTTTTTTGGACTCTCTTTGTTTAGCACTTTTGAGCTCTTAATAAATGTTTAATAAAATATTGATTACTTGGACACTATGCATGGATTAATGCTGCCTTTGAGTGTATACTTATTTTGTTTGCTGTGTCTCACACTAGTCATACTGAGTTCATAGCACATTAAACTCATAGGATCTTCCTTTCTTAAGTTTTCTACCTATACTTCTCCTATCCTATACTTGCACAATTGATATTTGGAACACAATGTAGGATTTGACATTTTCCACTACCAAATTTTATTAGATTATTGGAGATAACATTCTTATGAGGTGGTAGAGAGACCTGAAAAGAAATAATCCTAGAAATCCCAGACATTTGAAATGGGGGGTACTAGGGGGAGTGTAGAGAAGCTTGGCCTTATGGCCTCATGCTGCACACTGGGACCTCAGCAAAGATTGAAGGAAAGATGCCAAACAGTACATCAAGTTTGTCTCTTTTAGCTTTGTGGTTGTGATTATTCCCCCAGGTGGTTTTTGATAAAAAGTTTTTCAATTTTCCTATTGTAATTTAAATGAGAATTTTAGGAAAATAAACTTAAACATACCAGTCAAAGTCCATTATAAACTCTTTGATATCATCTCTTTCCTCTTTTCCCTCCACCAGTCTCAATTTTACTTAATGTCCCCTGAATATACTTTTCAAATCTGTACCTCTACTATATCTCCCCCTTCCTAGAATGTCTTTCTCTGCTTTCCTGCTCCTCATCTACCTGAATCCTTCAAGGACCAGCTCAAATCCCATTTCATCCCTGAAGTCTACTCTGATTAGGTCAAAACATTGCAATATTCCCTCCTCTGAACTCCCACAACATTTACTTTTTGTAATGCTCATTTGGCATGAGGTATATGAGTGACCTTGCAAACTGTAACAGCACAAACCCTGGTTTTGGAATCACAAGGATTCAGTTCCCATAGAATTATAAATTTAGTGCTAGAAGAGACCTCAAGGGCCATCTTGTCCAATTCCCTCCTTTTATAGATGAGGAAACCAAGGAACATGGAGGGTAAATGCCTAGCCTAAGGTCACATGTAGTAAAATGGAAGAGTCAGGCCTTGAACCTTTGACTCCAAATCCAGCTCTCATTCCATTGCACAATCCTGCCCTCCTCCATCTCTATCCCCTCTCAGAGATGTCTGCGTGAGTTTGATTTTTGGGTCTTATTTCTCATCTGTAAAATAATGGAGTTTGACTAAATATTCTCTTTCTATGCAAAAAAAAATTGTATGATCCTGGCTTGTAATTTGTAGGTCTTTTTTTTTTTTAATTTCTGTATGAGATTTTCCCTTCTAGAAATTCAGTAGAGGATGATTGAGGATGACAGAGAAGGGGTAATTAGGTCTAGACAAGAAGGTATATGCAAGTACTTTGAGCCAGGTGGGCTAGAGGTTCCATTCAAAAGAAGGTTGTAAGGATGGAAAGATTAAACAGACACTTTGTGTCTTGGCAGATAAGAAATTGAATTTAGAGAAGTTAGATTTAGACAGAAGGAACCCTAAACAGGAAAAGCATGGAGGGCAACCATTTATAGTGGCAGTATTAAGTGGGAAATACTGAGGGAATATCTCGTTGTAAAACAGAAGTTTACTTGCTCTCAGACTTTTGCTCTATTTTTGATTCCTTCTTGGGTTGGGGTGACCCAAGGTCTATAGATGTCAATCTCTGCCGGAAGTTAATCTGATACATGCAGACAAATTCTATTCATCATTGAGGCAGAGACAGAGATGCTTGAATTATCCTGTGATATCTTTCGTTAGAAGAACAGAAAGTTTAATCAATTTAGCAAATTCAAGTTGCATCCATGAACACCAATGAATCTCCTCCTGTGTGGCAGGGTACTGTGCTAGATGATAAAGTTGGAAAACAAAACCCATCACTGTCCTCCAGGACCTTATGCTCTGTATCATTTTCGCAGACAGGTAGAGTACAAGGTAATTTGAAGGACGGGAGAACAGTAGTACATACCAGGGTCAGGGAAGGCTTCACAAAGGAGGTGGCACCTAAGCTGAGCACTGAATGAAGATAACAGTTCTGAAGGGTGGAAATGATTAAATGGAATGTTATAGGCATAGATATTATAATACATTTACAACATTAGAGTCTATATGCTTGCATAGAGGCATTGAATGCCACATTGAATTCAAGAACAAGCTAACAAATAGGATGGTTTGCCTGGAAGATAGAGTACAGAAAGGAGATTAATGTAAAATAAGACTGGAAAAGTACATTGAGGCCCAATTGTGGGCAGCTTTGACTGCTAGGTTGAAAAGTTTTTATATTATCCTAGAGACCATAGAGAGTTACTGAAAGTCAGTTTTTAAGTACAGTAACCTTAGGCCACTAACAAATACAAACAACCTGATTCTCAATTTCCACTGCCATCTCATAATTCCTTAAATCAATAGCATAGAGTGCAAACTCCCCTGGATGGGTCCATGCACATTTTTAGGCTTTTTAGAAAATACAGGCCATCCAGTGGACAAATGCATTAAAGTTAACAAGTTAAGTCAGAAGTTTCTCTCTCTCTCTCTCTCTCTCTCTCTCTCTCTCTTCCCCTAATTAGGATACTGTATATATAATAGAACAGGTAAATCTTGATATGAAGACATATCGCTTCTCCAACCAACTTTGTCATTCTAACAATCTGCCTCAGTTAATGGAGAACGTTTTAAACAGATGTTGATTAAAGAATTCCTTAATATGTTACCTTTAGTCAAGGGTCATCTTGTTGGGGTTTGAATTAAAATTGATGAGGGCAAGGTATTTGGCAGTGAACAGCTGTTTTGAAGTATGGGGCTGGATTGAGTTTGTAGTTGACAAGAGAAAAAGAGAATGCAATTTGTGGAGAAAAGAGGGAATTACCAAGATAGTAATGGTTGGAAAAGCTCCCCTGGAGATAGGCTTTCCTCATTTGGGCTTCCACATCCAGATGGGATGTTTAAATATTTTCCATTAAAGTTGTTTTCACATCAGCCATTGATTTTTCCTTAAAAGGATCAAAGTCAAATTAATACCTAGGGTGAAAGGAATGAGTACAAACTAGTATTTTTGATCTCTCAGATGGTTCAGCCTAAGATGACTGAATTGAGCTGATTTATGGTTTCTGAGTGTGTCCAGAAATATGTGGCCATGAGAAATGATGCAGAGAATAAAGGCTGCACTGGATCTCTGTGGCTCAGGGATGATTCTCTCTTATGACAAGAATACCGAGAAGCTATTTGTGTACCAGTATGGCCACTATCATTCATGACACTAGCCTCACAAGGTAAGGGATGTGCTTTAAACATTTCTCATGTCCCCTTAGTAGTTTATAGGAATCTTTTCCTTGGGAATTTGTCAAAACCCTCTTTGAACTCTGGTTTTGGCTAATTTAGGCTGTAGCATATTATTGGGGATGACTCACAGTAGTACAAAAGGAACAATATGAAAAAAGACTATTCAGGAAATGGGAGATGAGAAAAGATGGTGGACCAGTCAGGCAATGAAATACAGATGACCAACCTCAGTACTATACAGATACCCACCAAAGGTTAAAAAAAAATAGACTTGGAGGAAGATGTCTTGACATTGTGTATATCCTCTCTGGAAGAATTATAGGATGACAAGGACAAGAGTCACACAGGATGAGAAGTTGTATATAGGTCACAATCTGCTCTCCCTCTATAGATAGGGCTATTGAAGTGCTCAAGAACTGAAATATATACTGGAATGGTAGTGAATCCCACTAAGAGATCTAGTATGGCCCAAGGCAGTATCTGAGAGGGTTCTTCCTTCCAATTAGTAGTCTTTTCCCATTGCTGATCACTGTTCCTTCTTCCCACCCCAGGTCTCACTAGCTCCAGACTTTCCTTTATCTGAGGCAGACTCATTCCTTGTCATAGGCTAGATACATCATACACATATGTTCACATTCACATGCACATGCATACACAGATGAATCACAGTAATACAAAAAAAAATGGAATGTTGGCTCCTGCATAAAGTATCAAGTAGCAGAAAAAGCACCAGATTTAGATTTAGAGGACCTGAGTTTAAATCCCCACCTTTGACACATTATCTGTGTGATCTTAGGTAAGTACCTTAATATCTCCAAGACTCAGTTTCTTGATCTGAAAAATGAAAGAGTTGGACTAAGTGATTTCTTAGGTCTTTCCTAGCTCTAAATCTCTGATTCTATGTCCTGCTTCATAAATGACTATTTCTTGTTTTTATTTTTATTTCTGTCTTATAGTTATCTTCAAGAAAATTCCCTTCAGTTCTAGTATTTTGAGATGCTGTGAATAATTTGGGCTCATCACCTGCATGTATCTGATCTCTGAGACTTTGATACTTCCCTTACTCAGCTTATCTCTCTCTTGGGTAGAGGAGGCTTTTTAGTCTATCCTCATATGAAAACTCCTTTATCCACTCAATCATTGGACAAGCACAGATGGATCATCATCAATAAATAGCAGGGTCTATAAACTATGGTCCCCTTTTTTGTTTACTCTCCGGGACTTGAATATAAAAATAAATTGAAGAAATCTGCTTCCTTGTTCCTAATCTTCAACACTGAGTCTTTGCTGAAATATTCCTGGATTTAGGTGCTCAGATCCTACTATATGTACAATTATCCCTTCCACAGTGCAACTTTCTCCATCGTGGTTTTGATAGATATATCACAGGTCAGCATAAAAAATTATACTGGGGTTTTGCAGAAGCTGCAAATGACACACAAAAATAAGCAGATGACACAGAAAATGTTTAGAAACTCAGAAATGAATGAAATATATGGATAGTATTGTATAATATCAAGATATTTTATCTTTTAATGCTGTAAATACCCCATAAAAGAAAAAAATTTAAAAAATTGACTTCTTCTCTGGCCAAAAGATTTTACACAAATTTTCCAGATTACATTGGGTGCTGCACTCCTAATCCCTGTGATGTGGAAGGGATAACTGTATTTACACTTTTCTTAGGCCACTCTTTAAATTGACTGTCACTCAATCCTGATTCTCAGCTGCCTTTCTGGTCTTGTCTCCCACTTTATGAACCCTCTACTCCATCTAGAATAATATATTCTTTGTTTCTAGAAGTAAATGTTTTTGGTGACTACAGAGTCTCCCTCTCCCTGATGGAATGTTGGTGTCTTGAAGATTGTTTTTATTTTTAGTTCAGGGCTAATTTGAATAGCAGGCAGGGATTGCGAGTCCTAAATTTCAAAGGCAATTTTTTTCTTTAAAAAAAAAGTCTTATTGATATATATTGTTTTTACATTTCCTAAACATCCCCTTGTATCTCTCCCCTCTCCCTCCCCAGACATTCCATAAAACAATAACAAAGAGGAGAGAGAGAGAGAGAGAAAGAGAGAGAGGAGGGAAAATATAAGAAAAAATATCAACACATTGAAAATATATATGCATATCCCATATCCATGGACCTCTTACCTCTGCAAAGGAGCTCAGGGGGGTGTATTTTCATAGCTCTTCTTTGGAGCCATGCTTGTCTCTTGTAATTTCTAAATATTCACTTCTGATTTATATGTGTTTACCATTCTTTCCATTTACTTTCTAGTAGTCCTTGTATATACTGTTTTCTTGACTCTGCTTACTTCATTTTGAGGCAGTTCATAAAAATCTTCCCATGCTTCTCTATGTTCATCATACTCATAATTTATTGCAATAGGAATATTTCATTACATTCATGTACTGTAATTTGTATAGTCATCTCCCAATTGATAGGTATCTACTTTATTTCAATTTCAAAAATAATTTCAACAGAATGAAGGTGTCTCTGTCTGGAGACAAGTTTTGAACTACAAACATATTAATCTGAGACAGAGGCTTTAGGATTGTTTCTCTGTTTGAGTAATCAGTGAGAAAGCCAGTCCTCTAAGGAACTTGATAAATGTCATCTGTTGCAACATCACAGACCTGCAAAAACCAGCAAAAATACTGAGCTACAGGAGGTAAAGCTTTGGTGCATTGTAGTTTTACCACTGAGCTACAGGAAACAAAACTATAGTGTGGGGAAATGAGCCATAAGAGGCAGAGCTATGAAGGGCAGTTAGCAGGTCCTGTGAGGAGTCACCACATTGGGATCTGAGAGGAACTATAGAAATGTGAGAGGAAAGAGCATCAAGGAATAGAAAGTATTGAGAACTTTTTTTTTTAAATGTAGTATGGCACAGAAATGGGAACTACAGGGAATAACACTAATGTGCAGGAGTAAAGCTTGACCCCTTACCTCTCTCTGGAGCCCTATCCAGAGCAATAACATAAATCACAGAAACTATACACTTTTCTGAACAAATGGTAGCTTACTGATAATGTATTTAATTTCTGTGAAGTGGGATCTGCATTCATTAATTTTTTTTTTAATGTTTTGTGCCTTGTGAGCACAAGTACTTGTAAGAGGAGCTGGTGTCTCCTCTTAGGAGAGAAGTAGACAATGATATTCCCAAGTTCTACTTGGCTAGAAACAATAAGTCAGAGAAATGAGAGCTCCCCAATGTATACCTGCTTCCTTTGGGTCAAGAGGAAGTTTCTGACACTAGGCTTACAAATCCAATCAGCATTCTACCTCTAGATCTTTGCTCAACCTATTGCCTCTTTCTCTCCTATACTGTAAAACCCTTCTCACTCTTCTTTATTTGTCTTAAATCTTCCCTACCTTCTAGGCCAACTTAAGTTTTACATTCTCCATGAAGCCTTCCCTGACTACTTCAGCCCACAATGATCCATCCCTCCTCTAAGAAATTTATTGTTCTACTCACCAGACACTAACCACATGTCATCTAACAGGCAATGTGAGTCAGTAGCAGGAGACTGGCATCTACTAGTGGTAGGTACTTAATGAATAT
This sequence comes from Vombatus ursinus, assembly GCF_900497805.2. Taxonomy (NCBI): domain Eukaryota; kingdom Metazoa; phylum Chordata; class Mammalia; order Diprotodontia; family Vombatidae; genus Vombatus; species Vombatus ursinus. The sequence goes on along the minus strand of NW_020954564.1, from coordinate 3,714,931 downwards.
TTAATGAATGCCCAAAGATTGAATCAATTCATCTTATTTGTAGGTATGTCTTGACTCTTCAAATAGACCATAAGATCCTTGAGTTCAGGGGACATGTCCTGAACTTTCTAGATCCTGAACAGTCCATAGTTTACTATCTTGATCATAACAGATACTCACTAAATGTTCATTGTACATAATGATGTTTTGATTCAGTACTTAGACTGACAAAATTCCCTTCCTGGCTTAGATGGATTAGGTTGTTGCTACTAAAAGAAAACAGGAAAGGATCCCTCATTAAAAGGAGAATGGGGACTCATTGCTCCTAATGACACACTGGCTTTTCAGGAAAGAATTGCCATGGCTCATAACCCAACTGAGCCACTGACTGTAAATGAAAACTGCAGCCACTTCTGCTTGGAAGTGAGGCTGGGAGGTAGATAAGTAAATGCACTTTGTCCAGGGCTGCCTCTTGCTAAAATGATTTCTGAAAACCTATGCCAAGTGCTGCACTAAATGTCTTGGCTCACCCATACCCCTGCCTACCCTCCCCATGCAACATTTATCAAAATAAACATTTTTCACAAAGTGATAGAGAAGTGAAATGTGGAACAACCAAAGGAAGGCACAGATGTACAGGAAAATCCAGAAGTGTCGATCATAAAACTTACTTTTGGAGTCATACAAGTTTCTCAGCTAGAGAGTTATAAATTTTCAGAATTAGGAAGGAGGTACATTAAAAGTTGAGAGAAGGGAATTTGGAACATAGAATATCACAGCACAAAGAAAATTAGATCACAGTTATTTTCTACCACTTCCTCCCATTTTGCAGATGAAGAGATTGAGGCATAATGAGGTGAAGTGAGTTGTCCAATATCATATGACAAATTAACATCAAAATCAGGACTAACACATAAGTCATTTGGATCCTGAGTCTGATGATCCCAAACTTTATTATCATGCCTTATTTATTTATATTTGAGCCCAATTTTCAAGGAAAGTTGTAACCTGAATACCACTTTATGTAAAATACATTCCATCCTCCTCCTCCTCATCACCATCACCAACACCATCATCAACAACAACAACAAAAACTGAACAACTGCTATAGGTAAAGAAGCCTCATTGTTATCCACATATCTACATGAAAGTCCAGGAATGTGCTTAGGCAGGGGAGAGATAATGACCTTGATACTTAAGTTTATTGTTTATTTCTTTGCCTCTCCCCTTTCATTCATTTACATGGAAAAGTAATAGCACTTGGGAGTTGAGGAATTTGAAGGACCCTGAACCCAGACAACTCTTGGAAGTTTGCTAAAAGCATAGCATATAAATGTATACTGACTGAGAGTCATGGGGCCATTGGAATTAGGCATGGAGTTAAAAGAGTTTTCTTGCCCTAAAACAGATAAAGTCTTCTAAAAGAGATGCTATTCTTGGTCACCAAGATAAAGAGTAGAAAAAACAGATTCAATCCTAAATGCACTGTTTAGTTTGGGGCAGCTCTGGCTTTTTGTGATGGATATTTTAGCACCTATGTTGGGGAATCTTCTGGAAAGTAAGCACACATCTTAACCAAGGCTCAGAGGATAGACAGTCCCCCTCTGGAAGTCCACTAAGGACTTTCCTATAGTTTGGTGATAGGGTATTCTAGAGTTTCTGCCTTTTTACAAAGAACTCTAGCAGAAAAGCCTCTGGGGTTTAAACTAAGTGAGCAATAGCTGAGTCTACTCTTCCTCCAGTGAGGATGAAGTAGCACTTCAGATGGGACTACAGTCGAAGTCAGAACCTGGAGGCAATGAGAAACCCTGGCGCTTCCTGCCTAGAGATATGTGTGGAGGCAACCAACAGTGACCAGAGGACCAGTTGGTTAATATGAAGAAATTACCTTATAAGATGAGCAAAGAGCAATACCTGGCAAGGGGTCTAAGCTGTAGTCACATATCTGGCAAAGAAAAATGTTCTGCCTATGTGCATTCCTTATCCATGTGCTTCCTACATTCATGTGTTCTGGCCAAATGTATCCCCTTTCAAACATGTAGTTCCCTACAAACATGTTCTCTGGACATACATGTTCCCTATATGTTCTCATCCATGTATATGCTACACATATCTTTCTCTACATACCCTCACACATATGTCCCACTATGCATTTGTGGGAGAATATGGTTCATGTTTATAAGAGGAAATGTCTTAGTGATAACTTTTCTCATTAGGTTATTTCATTAATTTTTTTTCTTTTTTGAACTAATTCAATTATCTGACTGACTAGAAAAATAAATATATTGATGGAGGCTCATGAGCTATAGTTTTGAGTGAATGTGGACCCACAAATTACCTTGATCCTAAGATACCCAACGCACAGTTTGGGGATGTGCAGGCATACATTTATAAGTAACAAGAACAGAAAAAAGAAATAGTTCCTACTGTCATTTGTATATCTCCTTACATAACAGGCTCCCCTATGTTGGAGATGTCAGGGGTAGGTGGGGAGAATGAAGTTGAACAAGAAAAAATCCTTATTTGACTTCAACTTCTTTTTTCCATATGCCTCCTGGACTTAGAAACTAATGATGACCCAATAGCTATAACTAGGGTAGGGGAACTAGCACTTTAAACCAGTGTGCCAAAATTTAGAGGGGTGCTATAAGCACTTTTACCCCTTCAGCAGAACAGAAGGAAATAAATTTGACACCTAGTTAGTAAGAACAACTAGTTAAATAGGAATATGACTAATGTTGACCCTCTCCCCCAAATTGAGTCAGCCCAGGTGAGTATCTACTTCGCCCTGGTGCATGCCATCCTCCATTATGATGGCTTCCCCAGAAACAGTCAAGATACTCCAAAGTCTCTGCCTTCTTCACATCAACCCATCCCCTTACAATGAGAACATAAGAAATTTGAATATGTTTTTTTTCTGCTTGTCCTGCATGTAAATTTTGCAAGTCATGGCTCTTGCTGACCCTGACTAGCTGGAAAACCTTTTTCCTTCCTTGGACCAATCTATAAGCTTAATTCATCTTCTGATTGTATCATCTTCTCCTTCCTTCCCTCTTGCTTACTTTTCCTGGTTATAGGCCCTTTCCTTGGCTTCCATATAGTTGCTAGTTGATGTAAGCTCTGTTATCTTGTCTTCCCTTCATTTTTTACCTCTTCTTTCCTCTCATGTCCTTACCATGTTTGTCCTGGCTGTGAGGGTGGAGGAAAATTTCTAGCTACAGCTCTATTAGGAGAATAGAGTGCCAAGTATGATAGGCAATTGGCCAAGTGGGAGTGAAAGGATAATTTGTTTCTCACTCTCCCCTCTTTTTCAAGCTTGAGCAGTCAATAAATCAAATTGGAGAAAGGCATAGTAGGATATAATTTGACCTTTTGGTAGTGGCACTGATTCTAGCAATTATGCAAGGTCATGTTGAACATTGTTAAACTAGGATATCATGGAAATAAATATTCTTGAGTTTGAAGTGACCTTAGAGATCATCTCATCTAGTCTCTTACCCTGTATATGGATTCTCTACAACATACCACGAGTGGTCATTTGGCTTTGAATTAAATAGTTCTAGTGACCAGTGTATTACTTCTACTTTTTATTGCCCAGATGTAGACCAGGGCAAGACAAAAGTTCTGTTATTTTTCTTGCTCTGGATATTGTGTCTTTGTTTAAATTTATTTATTTCTTATTTATTCATTTATTTTATATATATTTGTGTATATATGCATGTATACATGTATTTGAGCCTGGGTCTCCCTATCTCATCTAGACTGAAAGTACTCAGTATATCAGTGCCATAATTAATTTAGACACCTGATCTGCTTTAACCACACCACAGCTCAGAACTCCCAAACTCAAGAGATCCTCCAGTCTCAGCATCCCCAGTAGCAGGAACTATAGGGTTATGTCACAATGTCTGTCCCCATTGTTTCTTTATTTAATTTTAATTTTATTTTTTCAATGAACAAAAGTCTATTTTTCCCTCCCACGTTTCCACATTATGGGAAAAAAAATAAGACAAAATCATTGTAATAAATATGAGCAAATTGACCATGGGCACTGTGCCTCTATTATTTCAATGAAAAGGAGACTAGGTTACAGGTTTTCTGACTCTGAATTCTCAAGATACTATATAATCCAACCACTTATTTTTAACAAAGAGGAAACTTGAAATCTCCAAAGAAAAGTGATTTGACCAAAGCAGCCTAGGTAGTAAGTGGCAGTGATAGAATTTGAACTCAGATCTTCTGATTTCAGTGCCTTTCCTATCCTTTCACAACATCTCACTTCCTATTTCATCAACATTAATAATAGTAAAGTCAGCACAGAAGACTAATATGATAACTGGGCCTCATCAGTTAAGGATGTAATTATCCATCTGCTATGTACAAAACTGGCTAGTCACCCAATTGGATGTCTTTGAGAAGTTGGTAGGCATAGGCTGTGGAACACCTTTGGCAATACATCTCCCAAATGCTTATCCAATAGTGTTTCACGTCACTCTTTATGACTATTCTTTACAATATCTTGGATTGTATATTACATGTCATTCCATTATGGCAATGATATGTCTCTGAACCCATCACAATGCCATGTTGTTCTCAGAAAGTCTCCACCATGAGATGCCTCCTATGGCACATTAGATTTCAGGCAGCTTTGGAATTAACATCATCCACAGGCTTCCTCCATAATTCTGGAGGTTCAGGTCTCATCTTGATGCCACACATTAATGAAAGAACTCTCATACATAGCCATAGCATTAATGCTTAGCACTCTTCTGCATTAGAACTTAGAAAGATGAGTGGGGGGGAAAAAGGCAGTGAGAATAAATGTTTCTAACCAGTACTTTTTTTCTTGCCTGAATTTTGTTTTAGTTTGTACATTTTAGCGGAGAACCAACCCATATACCAGTCTTCCTTGTTGTATGCTTTTAACTCCGTTGTGTGGTCATTACAGAAAATCAGTGGAATGTCTGTGAATTCCCTATAAAAGAGACACCAACTTGAATGGGAGCCTTTGTTTGTGTTCAGTTATTGAGTTCCTGTGTACTCATACAAGAGTTTCTAAGTATAGTTCATAGTGTCAGTCGTTGAGAGTTGTGGTATCTTAAAATTTGTCTATTGATGACCATAAATTAGCACTAATTTTATTCATTTTATAGGAATAGGCCTGGATTATTTAAAAATAATTTTGATAAGTGATCTAAACCATGTCATTGTTTATCAAATTTTCAATAACAATTAGTGATCTGTGTGACTTTGAGCTACATCTCTCTGGCCTCAGTTCCTTCATTTCTATGTCCAATTCCAAAAGCCTATGAAATCTACAATAATAATAGCTCATGTAAGGCTCTGAAAGCATTTTCTTCCCCATAACTGTAGCAGATAGACAGTATATATTATAATTATCCTCATTTTCCAAATGAAACTGAAATTCAGAAAAGTTAAAGTGCCTTGCCCAGGATCACACAGCTAGAAGAATCAGAACTGGGATCTAAGCACTTGTTCCATTATATCCTTCATAATTGCTCATTTTTTGGATAAAACCAAGGAATTTTGTGATATTGGGAATTTCAGATAAGGAAACTCCCTCTGCTAATGCATGTTCAACTCTGTAATTTATAGTGTTAGGTAGAATAAGCTCTGGGTTCAGTCTCCCATTCTCACTCCTCTGATAGGTTTGGTCTCTAGAAGGTTGCTGTCCACAAATGTCCTGAGGGTTCTATGGATAATCCTGAGAAGTTGGAGTTCTAATCTTTTTATTGGCAAGCTGTCACCTGGCATGTTCCTTCTAGTGTAGTCTAACCTTTAAATATCTTCCCAATATTAATTAACCATTAACATCAATTAGCTTTTTCAAAGCAATATTTGCTAAGCAGGTATGGTAAGAACTAACATCTATCCTCTCCTAAACTAAGTGTTATACTCTTCCCCTCTACAGATCAGCTCAGTCCCTAGGAAGAGCAGACTCAGATTTAAAATGATTGCTTCCAAAAATTTGTCTGCTCACCACTCCCCAAACAGGGTGGGGCACTTCTTCATCAGTCAGGGAGTCCTTCTTCCCTGGAATATTCCCCACTAAGTTTGCTTCTGGGTGTGGCATAGCAGGCGAACAAGTTTCTCCTTTGCTCAGTTACTCCAAGTCCTTACTAGAGTTGGTCAAACAGATCTTGTCTCAGGGTTGGCTTCTTATTAGATCAATCAGATCCAGTAAGTTCTACTGTCTCTGAGACTCTATTTGTTAGTGGGACCTTATATGGCTTTCTGGAATCTCCTGGTCTCTTCAATCATCTGAATGGGATGGACATACTGTCACCTAAAATCAAGAAATATAACACATATAGAAGAACCAAGGTACAATGCATCAAAGCCACTTGGTGGCTGGGTGGGAAATATCAACCATAGTAGACTACTGCTGCTGTGGATGCCTCTCCTCACACCTAAAGGCCAATACTCTCAAAAGTTGTCAGGGAATAGAGCAAGCAAAGCATACATCTAATCCTTTATATGCAGACTCAATTATGGCTCAGTGGCCAGTTAAAAGAGTTGCATCACTCCATAGTAAGTTAACTGGAAACAGAAGATACTTAAAGTGCATTAAAGAGGGGAAGGAAGAGATTCTTCTATCATGTATTTCTAGAAGTAAGATCACAAGCTTCCCTGAGGAGGGGAGGTGTGTGATACCAGACAGGATACATTGGGTTTGCTCTGAAGACTGGGCTCTCATTGGCTGGTTCCCCCTACTCTCCTCCACACTGTTGAGGTGTAAGGGTGCTGGGAACCTCAAAATTCAAAGGCAAAAGACATGGATCCTGCCTCAAAAGAATTGGACTCAAGCCTTCTTTCAGTCAGAGACAAGGTTTATTGTATCACCAATAGAAGTGGGCCAGATTCTTTAAGAATCTGAACAATTTGGTAGATGAGACTGACCTTTATAGTGTGGCCAGCAGCTTGGGAGGTAATAGATCAGGAGGTAACAGAGTAGGGGTCTAGATGGGATTTAGGAGTGGCAGTCTAGGGTGGGGCCAGGTGCAAACAATGAGGGCCACAATGAAAGGGCAGTTGAAAGGATTATTAACTGGTAAGGTTGGTTGCCCCAGGAGAATGCCAGGAACCTGGGCCATGAAAGTTCAGGGTCTTTTAGGGGTCCATTATTAGGCCTCCATCACACACCACTCCTAATATTGCCCGGAACACCTAAGCTGTGATCTTCCCAGGGTCACAGGGCTAGGATGCATCAGAGGCAGCACTTGAACTTGGCTCCAAGGTCAATGTTCTATCCTTTTACCCCGGCTGACTCTCATGAACCAGAGTTAAAATTCTAATGCTTTAGTTTACATAATGCACCCATGCATTTTCTTACTGTTTTTCCTAAAGGTTATACCCCTCCAACTCCCACATGTTGTCTTTCTGTCTCCCCTTATGTAGGATTAACCCATCTGTGTCCAGAGTAAAAAACTTAGCCAATTGAACTTCAGTCCTACAGTTCAATTCAATTTTCATAGCACTACACTGAAGGAAAATTAAGTCCTTGACTTAAGCCCACTGAAGGGAACTGGAGCTCTTAAGGCCATTAAAATCAGAGCATTCACCAGGAACTGTGATTGTTGTTAGTGCATTATATTCCAGACCATCATTATTTATTAGAAACCCATTATGAAGTGATATCTGGAGCTAAGCTTTACAGGAAGGGAAACTGAGCCACAAAAGATTCAGTAACTCACCTGAGGAGTCACTGTAATTAAGGAAAACTAAGAACAGATTGCAGGTCTTTGGACTCCAAAGTTCCTCCTTCTAATCAATGTATACCTTAAAATGAGAAAACAATACCTTAAGACAACCTTTCAAGTGGGAGCTAAAAACATCTCTGCCTCGCAAAAAATCTTTTTGGACCTCACCCACTTTTATTAATGCAGCATTGTCTACTTCCCAGTCAGTCCCCACCCCCACCCCTTAGCTGAAGGTAATACATAATAATAGCCTGCATTTATATAGATCTAGGGTTATAAAGCTGCTTGTTTACCATTCAGTCCTCAGCTTCTGGGAAGTGAGTTAGCTAGTGCCCTTATTCATAAATTATCTCCATTTTATAAAAGAGGAAACTAAGGCTCAGAAAAGGGAAGTGACTTGTCTAGGGTCACACAGCTGGTAGTGGGGTGACAGAGTAGGGATCCAATCCACTGTCTGGATCCAAATCCACTGCATTTTTCATTATGCTACTGCTTGTTCTTGTTGTTTTTTTCCATTTTGGAGTTTTCTCGACAAAGATATTGGAGTAGTTTGTCATCTTTTTTTCCAGCTCATTTTACAGATGAGGCAACTGAGGCAAACAGGGTTAAGTGACTTGCGCAGGGTCACATAGCTAGTAAATGTTTGAGGGCCAGATTTGAATTCAAGAAGATGAGTCTTCCTGACTTCAGGCCCAGTACTCTATCTAATGGAGATGGGATCTGAACCCTTCAAAGGAAAAGACCGTGTCTCTGGGATCTGGACTCCAAAAAGGAAAAGCCCTGGACTTTCCCACATGGTCAAATTTCTGGCATTCACCTAAGGCTATAATCCTATAAACTGGCCTTTCATTATCACCTATGCCCAAACTCCCAATTCTCTGTTACCCTTAACCTAGCCTAGCCCTCCATTATCTTACCTCCCTATGCACACCCCTCCCCCCATTCCCACTCATAATCCTATCTAGGCTCCATTCTCCCTTGGCCACTGTGGTTCAGGTCCCTGGCATTCTGTTTACCCCAGCTTATTGGGCATTCCCATCCAGATCCTCCTTAGACCCCCTCCATCACCCTAGAGTACTTGGCCACTCCTAGATCCTTCCCACAGTCTTTCTGTATATAAGGTCCATCTGGCCTCCATTAAGGTGCTCAGATTCTTAAGATCTAGCCTGCTTGCATTAGTGATACAAATGCTTAGATTTCTTGAATCTGACTAATATGGCTGATCTTTAATAAATCTTATCTTTGGCTGAAAGAAGGCTTGGGTAGAATTTATTTGGGCAGGACCACATATCGTGACTTTGGGGTCCAAGCACCCCATAACTTCTAAACCTCAACATATCCACTGAGCCACCTCAATGGTCCTATCTACTACTGCTATCCTGAATATTAAGAGACTGAACTCCTGCTACATAACCCATTCAGAATCTCCCAGATGTAAGCAGGGCTTGGAACTATGGAAGAAGAATGGCCTACTAGGAGAGTGTCTCTGGGAACACATGAATACAATAAACTTTTATTAAGTGCCTACTATGTGCCCACTACTGTTAGCTAGTTTGTAGAAGATTTAAGGAAGCTTTTAACATAGCTCCTCAGGGAACTTCCATCTAGCTGATGGAGAAAAGATACTCCCCCCCCAAAGTTAAAAAAGAAGACAAGAAAACAATATAAGAAATGGGGGCACCTAGTTGGTGCAGTGGATAGAGCACCAAACTTAGAGGCAGGAGGACCTGAGTTCAAATCTGACCCCAGATGTTTACTAGCCTTGTGACTCTGGGCAAGTCATTTAAGCCTGATCGCCTGCCAAAAAAAAATGAAATACTGCAAAAATGTCAAATTATTGTGCAGACGATACAGTAAGTGCTTCAGGAGTTAAATTGAAGATGACATTGAGCAGGCATGTCAGCTTTCCAGCTGGAGGGGGATGGAGAAGGGCCTTGAAGGATGGAGTAGAACTTGACTAGGTAAGGAAGAGGGGACGTAGGTCAAAATAACAATTGTGATGTTGAGCTGAGACTCAGGAAGCTAGGTTCTGGTACCTCAATTTTAGAATCAGGAAGGGATATAGAATAGGGACCAGACCTGTTATTTCATTGGTAGAGGGAACTTGTAGGTGAGGAAAGAAAGCTCTTCTATACATTCAGGACAGCATCTGCTCTGTAAATTAAAATGAGAGATTTAGTAACTTGTATGGGTTGGTCCCACTGCCAGGATGTGCCCCAGGCAGAACTTGAGCTCCTGTCTTCCTGGATTTGAAGCTGGCTCTCTAGTCACTGTTGACTCACAGATTGGAAGGGGCCTTAGACATCATCTAATTCAACTGCTTCATTTTAGAGATGAAGAAACTGAGACTCAGAAAAGGGAAGTGATTTATCCGAGGCCACACAGCTAGTAAGAGAGAAAACTAAGGTTTGAATCTAGTTTCTATACTTCCAAATCCAATCCTTGTCCTTCTACACTATATTGCTTCTCTGCAGTGTTGTTGAGTTTTAGAGGTTTAGGGGTGCTGGGACCCCAAAATCATGACATGTGAGTCCTGCCCGAATGAATTTGACCCAATCCTTCTTTCAGCCAAAGACAAGGTTTATTAAAGATCCACTATATTGGCCAGACTCCTAAGGAATCTGAACATTTGTGATGCTTGTATTGACAAGCAGGCTAGACTGAATCTGAGCCATGGACCAGATTGAATCTCAGCCCCTTAATGGAGACAAGATGAATCTTATATACAGAAAGACTGTGGGAGGGATCTAGCAGTGGCCAAGTAGTTTGTGGTGACTGGAGAAGGGATCTGGGAGAAGCATTTAGGGAGGATCTTGATGGGAATTGCCAGTAGGCTGGGTGACTATAAGAGGGGTCTAGGGCGGATCAAGGGTGGGAAGTAGCAGGAGGTGATCTGGAGGTAATAGACAATAGGTTAAGGGTAACAGAGAATTGGGCACTAATGAAAGGCCAGTTAAGAGGATTATAGCCTCAGACAAACCTAGAGACTTACTTGATCAAGTGGGAAAATTCAAGGAGAGTTCAAAGAGGGGGATTCCAGAGCTTGTACCCCACCATTTCCCCTTCAAACAAATAGGACCCAAATTCTTTTGGGGTAAGGGGCAAAGGTCTTGGCTTGGGTCCACACCCCATCAGTGTGACCTTTAAGAAGGCATTTCATGTCTTTGAGCCTCAGTTTCCTCATCTGAAATGTTTTTTAAGTTAAACGTTTTGTTTTATTTTTAAAATTAAATTTTAAATGTTTTAAAATTAAATTTTATTTTATTTTCAAAAATCAGTTTCTCTTTCTCCTATTTCCCTCCCTCTCCTCTCTATTGAAAAAGCAAGAACAATAAAACTCCTGCTACAAGCATGTATAATGAAGCAAAATAAAATTTTTCATTGGCCATGGCTAAAAAAAAAAGTCTCAATTTGTACTCTGAGTCCATCACTTCTCTGTCAGGAGCTGGGCAGCATCTTTCATTATAAGTGATCAGGAATTATTGTTAGTCACTATATTCATTAGAGTTTCCAAGTTTTTTTTTAACTATATATATATATATATATATATACACATATATATTTAAATATATTTTGTTTTAATCAGTCAAAATTCATATTCTTACCTCTCCCCTTCACTCTTATACCCCCACTGAAAACACAAGAAAAATGAAACCCATTATATTAATGTATAGTCAATCAAAACACATTTCCTCATTGGCCATGACCTGGAAAAAAAAAGAGTCATTCAACATTCTGAGTCCTTGACTTCTACATCAGGAGGTGAATAGCATGTTTCATCATGAATCCTCTGGGATTCTGATTGGTCATTATGTTGATAAGAAGATAATACAAGAGTATTTCATCACATTTACAAGACCATAACTTTCTCATTTGTTCCCCAATTTATGGGCACCTTTTCAGATTCCCATTCTTTGCCACCTCAAAAAAGAAAAGCTATTTTTGCACATTCTGGAATTTGTTTTGCTTAGGACTAATCCCTTCCTTAATCTACTTCTCCTCTAATTTCCTCTATTCCCTTTTCCTCTTTCCCTCCTACTTCACTGTTGAGTGAAATGTTTTTTTTTTTTTGCTGGTTTTTTTTTGTCTTTTCTGTATGCGACTCTGTATGTGTGTATTTCCTTTTTCTGACCAAGCCAAATGAGAGTGAGGTTCAAATGTCAGTTGTTCCCTCCACCTTCTCTTCCATGTTTGCATAAATGTCTTCTTGTGCAAACTCATTATATGAAATAATTTTCTCTAACCTTTCTTTTCTTCCTCCCTCCACTCCCCCCCTTATTGTACTCATCCCTATTTTTTCATTTTTTAATTAAGATCATCAAGCCATAATAGAATAACTCCCAGGCCTTGTCTAATTAGATTCCCTCTATTAATTCTGATGATGATAAAAATCAGAGGGAATATATGTATCATCTTCCCATATTTGAATATAAGCAGTTTATCTCTGTTTAGTCCTGTATCATCATTTTCATGTTTATCTTTTTATGTTTCTTTTCACTCCTGTGTTTGTACTTGTAAAGTTTTCCAGCAGCTCTGCTCTTTTCTTCAGAAATGTTTGGAAGTCCTCTATTTCATTAAAGTTCCATTTTTCTCTTTGTAGTCTTATACTCAATTTTGAAGAGTAAACTATTCTTGGCTTAAACCTGTATCTTTTGCCTTTTGGAATATCATATTCCAAGTTCTCCGTCCTTTTATAGTGGTGGCTGCTAAATTGTGTGATCCTGACTGTGGCTCCTTGGAACTTGAATTCCTTTTTCTGACTGTGGTATTTTTTCCTTGACTTGGAAGCTCTTTATTTTGGCTATGATGTTCCTGGGAGTTTTCATTTTTTGTTTTTTTGGTTTTTTTCGGGAGCTAACTGCCGGGTTCTTTCTATTTCTACTTTGCCCTCTGGTCTTGCAAGATCTGGGTAGTTTCCTTCTTTTAAAATTTTTTTTTTAAAGATTCTTTGAAATATGATTTTTAGGCTCTTTTTTTTTTTTGGTCATGGTGTTCAGACAATTCAATGATTTTTTTCCTTCTTGATCTGTCTTTCAAAGGTCACTTATTTTTCTTATATAATATCTTACATTTTCTTCTAATTTTTTTCAGCCTTTTGACTTGTTTTAATATTTCTGGTTGCCTCATGGAGTCACTGGCTTTTATTTGGTCCATTTAAATTTTCAGGGATTTTGTTGCTTAGGCAAGGTTTATACCTCTTGTGCTATTAATTCTCTTTCCAATTCTTTCATCCATAGCTCTCATTTCCCCCTAATTTTTCCTTCAAGCAATCTCAATCCATTTATTAAAAAAATATATACTACCTTCATCTCTTCCAAGCATTCTAGTTGAGTTTATGTCCAAGCTGGGTTTTTGTTTGTTTTTATTTTTCCTCAGGCAATGCTTGTAGATATTTTGGAACCATTTTCTTATTTGTTTCTATCTTGAGCATCCTTGACACCATAAAGCTCATAAGGGTCAGGTTCTTTTTCTTGATATGCCCATTTTTCCAATCTGCTTCCTGACCTCAAACTAAATGTTAGAACTGGAGCTCTGAAGCACTTCTGGAGGGAAGGTCTAGGCTGGACCTGTTACTGCTTACTTGAGGTATTTAGTGTTGTTATTCCAGGATCTCAGCCACAGGCTAGATACCTGAAAGCTTTTAGTGCTTTTTTTTTTTAAGGCAATTGGGGTTAAGTGACTTGTCCAGGGTCATACAACTAGTAAGTGTCAAGTGTTTGGTCTGAGGCTGGATTTGAACTCAGATCCTCCTGACTTCAGGGCTAGTGCTCTATCCACTGCGCCACCTAGCTGCCCCGGCCAGCTATCTGCCCTGGCCACCTAGCTTCCCCTTAGTGATTCTAAAATGTTCAGATCCAGGGCAAAGTCTGATTGCTGTCCCCTTCCCACCCCTCCATCCTACCCCCCAGCCTCAAGTGCTGCAAGTTTCTGACCTGGGTTTTGGTCTGAGGAAGAGTAGACTTTAGTTGGACCTTCTTTCTACCCCTATCAGTCAACAGGAAAGCTCTGTTAGCTCAAAGTTGGAGATTTGTAACCTCCTCTGGTGGTTTGGGATTCCTACCCTAGTTATTCCTCGGAAGGCTGGGCTAGATATTGGAAGTGAGACTGCTTCATACTGAGATCTGAGCCACACTGTTGTTGTTGTTGCTGCTTCTGCTGGCTTCTAAGCTTCCCTCTTTTTCTGTATACCACCCAAGGCCTCCCACCTGAGAATTGCCATTGCCACTGCAGTGGGCAAGTCCCCTTCTCACTCCAAAATAATCTGTAACCTAGTCCTGTGCAGTGGGCAACAAAGCTGCTTTTTGGCACCTGTCCCCATCATCGTGACCTGGTTTGGGTCTTGGAGTGCCCTATATAATTGTGAGACTTCCTCTTACCTTGGTATATGTACTTTCCCCAGGTACTAGAATGCTCCTTGTGCTGTGCTCTTGGCCTGATCCCCTCTCCAGTGTCCATAGACCTCCCTTTCTTTATCCTTTGATGAGCTGGACTGGAAAAAAGACTTTTATTGCATTAGCCATCAAGATTCACTCTGGTGTATTTTCTAGATCTGTTAGGTATTATTTTGATCCCCAGATATCTTCTCATTTCCAATCTGGACACACTATTTTAGACTTCTTTAGTTTTTTTAGCTGCACTCATTTTGGATTTCTTTGATTTCTCCACCATATGTCATGAAGAAGGGTACCTTCCCCAACCTTTTCAGATTTCTTTTGTGTATTGTCTTTCCCCATTAGATTGTAAGTTCCTTGAGGTACTATATTTTTTCTTTCTTTCTTTCTTTCTTTCTTTTTTTTGTATTTATATCACTGCACTGGCTGTGTGACCCTGGGTAAGTCACCTAACACAGTGCCTGACACATAGTAGGTTCTAAATAAATGTTGACCTTTTGTGGAATGGAGCTTACTGCATTGTTTCTTGTCACTGGCAAATGAGCTGAATTAGATGATCCCTAAGATCCTTTACAATATGTGAATCAATGAGTTGTAGGGGGTGGATGGGAAGCAGGAGGAGGAAGAGTATGTCCCAGCAATGGGACAGATTTGATCCATTTTACAGGATTAAAGCAGGTTAAAGAAGGCAAAATAATGTGGTGGATGGATTTTAAGATAGTCATGAAGATGGGACAAGAGATTCTATCCTGGGACAGCAAGGTGGCACAGTGGATAGAGCACCAAGCCTGGAATCAGGAGGACCTCAGTTCAAATCCAGCCTCAGACACATAACACTTACTAGCTGTGTGACCGTTGGTAAGTCACTTAACCCCATTGTCTAGTCAAAAAAACAAACAAACAAACAAACAAACAAAAAAAGAGAGATCCTACCCTGATCTCTGGGCCAGCAACAAGTATGGACAGATGCCCCATCAGCATCGGACAGCACACTCACACTGATCCTAGCTACTTGGAATAGTGAATAAAGCAGAATAGCCAGAAAAGAGATTTTCTAAGGGAATAGTGTCATTGTGACACTGGTGAATGAACCCATAGCCCTTTGGAGAGACACTTACGGAGTTTCACACATGACGCTGTGCAAGGAGATGGAGGAGTGTCATGGAAAGAACAATGACCTGGGACAGAGGAGGCCTGAGTTCTAAACCCAGTTCCACTTTTCCCTCAAATGCCACCTTCTAAATGAAGTCTTCCCTGATCCCTCTGGCTGCTAGTACCCTCTATCCCATGACCACCTTGGCTTCAATATATATGTGTGTGTGTGTGTGTGTGTGTGTGTGTGTGTGTGTATGTGTGTGTGTATGTGTGTGTATATATATACACACACATGTATATATACACACATACATATACACACACAAATACATGCATATATACCCATATATACACATACACATACATATATATGTGTGCATATATGTATATATATTTACATATGTGTATATATATATATATATATATATACTTCTATATAGCATATGCTTAGCTTATGTGTACACTTGCTACTTCCCATTAGAATATAAGGTCCTTGAGAGCAGGATCTATTTCACTGCTGTTTTTGCATTTAGCACTTAGCACGGTGTCTGTTCATCTCATAGTAAGAGCTTAATAAATCCCTGTTGACTGATTGACTTCTAGTTGTATTGAGTGACCTTTGTGCTTCAAGGTCTGTTATTCTGAAGTGTATCTTGCTTCAAACATTTATTACTTATTGGCCTTGGACAAATTATTGAACCTCTCTGAGCTTACTTCCTCCTCTGTAAAAATGGTACTTATAGTGTTGTGAGAACAAAAGATCTAATATACTCAAAACCCAATGTAAACCTTAACACACTAGATAAGCGTGAGGCATCATGGTGTTGTAGATAGGGATCTGACCTCAGAGTCAGGAAGACTTAGTTTCAAATTCCACCTCTGACACATACTGGCTGTGTGACCCTGGGTAAGTCACCTAAGCTCAAGGCTCTCAAGCAACATTCTAAGACTATCAGTTGCAGAACTGTTGACAATCTGCACTGATACAATAAAGAAGCTTTTTTTTCCCCCAAGGTCTCCCCATACCAGGGAATTACAGGTCTGGATCAATAATTCTATGACCTGTGCTTCTAATCAGGGTGTAGAAAAGACCCCTCCTCCACCCCTTTAATAATAGGGATAATGGCCTCCCATGATCAAAGTTCTGAAGCCGTAACAACTGGATTGCCTCCACTTCTCAGCATTTTACCGTGTATAGACAAGGAGTCTGGAATGATTTTGAGCTCGATATTTATGATGGACAGTGCCCCAGGTTGGCTCAGAGAGTCTCCCAAACAGCAATTCCCATGAAAATTGAACAAAAACGTAGTGGAAAGGAATGATGTCGCTTATTAAATCTGTTTCAGGCTTGCTGCTTATTTTTCCTTCCTTGGCCAGCCTGATTCCTTGTTAACCTTTCAGCCCCTAGGCTCAAGGGAATGGTCATATTGGCTCGACTGATTGCAAAAACTCTGGCCCCAGAAAAAAGGGTGTCTGGGGTACACTTACAACAAAGCTGTTTTTCTCTGGTAAGGGCCGGTTGGAAAAACTGTGAAAAGGACAAGACTTTCTGAGTCCAGTCAGGTACTAATAAAGTAGCCTTGACAAACAGCAGCATTTGGAAACAAGCAATCAAAATTGGCAGGACTGAAGGGGAAATGCAATATCATATATTAAATTATTTTTATATACCACTCTTTAAGGAGGAAAACATATCACAAATGTGCACATACACACATTGCTTTTTGTTTCAATTTTAAGAAAGGGGGGTCTGATTTTTCACATCCAACATGCAACTCATTATAACTCATGCAGATGGAAATGTAATTCTTTCTTTATGGGCAGCTAGGTGGTATGCTAGATAAAGTGTTGCACCTGGAGTCAGGAAGACTTTAGTTCAAATCTTGCCTCAGACTCTCAGTTGTGTAACTAAGTCACTTAACCTCTGTCTGTCTAAGTTTCCTCATCTATAAAAATGGGGATGACAATGACACCTACTTCCCATGGTTGTTGGGAATATAAAATGAGATAATATTTGTAAAATGCTTTACAAACCTCAAAATGCTATATGTGATGTTATTATTATTTCTTTTGTATGCTAAGCGTAACATGACAGCTGAAAGAGACCTTATAAATTATCCAATTCTTTTTTCAGGTAAGGAAACTGAAGTCAGGAGAGATGAGGTGACTGAGTTTGTGGTAAAGTTGGGACTAGAACCCAGCTTTCATGACTCCTAGTCTAGAGTTTGTTCCAAAACACTGCACTGCCTATAAGTCATCAGATGAAAGAATATTTATTTTACTAGATGTCTAACATTGCTGACCCTAGGGGAGTTAGTATATTTAAGATGATGATGATCTTTGTATTGACTAATTCACAGGGTTGTTGGGAGCCTAGTGTTTAATCATCTTTAAAATTTTATAGAAATGAGTTATAATGGCATTGAATTAACCTCCTCTACTGTGCATGGTTCTTTGCAATCATCATATCCATGGACCAGCGGAGAATATAGTTCCCATTAGAATGTAAACTCCTTTTTCTTTGTATTGTACTATCTATATAGTCAATATCTTTTTGTAATAAATATTTAGTAGATGCCTGTTGAATTGAATTGAATGAGGCATAGAAAAATGAACAGATTTCTTGAAGTCACATACCATGATCTTGGGTGAATTCAAGCCCTTTGTATTCTTCACCTTGATAGATCTTTTCAGTATCTCTCATTCATTGGGCAAGGTCATATTTAGGAGTTACACCTGTCTAGGAGAATTACCCTCTATTTTATCACAGTCAAATGAATCTGTTTATCTGGTACCTGTGATATTTTAGACACTATATAGAATGTTGTTCAGTCACGTCCAACTTTTGGTGACCTCATTTTGAGGTTTTCTTGGCAAATACATTGGAGTGGTTTGCCATTTTCTTCTCCAGCTCATTTTACAGATGAGGAATTAGGGAAAACAGGGTTAAGCAACTTGCCCAGGGTCACACAGCCAGAAAGTATCTGAGGCCAGATTTGAAATCAGGAAGATGAGCCTGACTCTAGAACGGGTACTCTATCCACTGCACCATCTAACTTCCCACTATATTGAATAGAAAAAGGTATAAACCATGGTTCCTTCCCTCAAGGAGTTTACATTCTAGTGTGAGGGGAAGAAGACCTCTCAAAATTCAAAAGGAATTATGTATAATATGCTCCACAGGGGTCATAAATTAAGTATGTAGGAATTCAGAGGATAAATAGAACACTTCTAGCTAGGGTTATCAATGTAAGCACCATGACGAAAGTAACATTTGAATTGAACCTTCAAAGATAGGGAAGATTGAATGGGTGGCGATGTGGATATATGAGACTTGAGGTGAAGGGAAAGCCTAGTGGTGAAGAAAAGAGTATAAGCAAAATTGCATAGGTCAGAAAGTCTATGTCATGTATAACAAAGAAAAAGAAGTTGGATATAATTGAAGCACAGAATATACTTAGGGAGTACGGGAAAGTCCTTCAATAACAAGTTAAGAAATTTGTTCTCTATTTAGGAAGTAATGGGGATCCGTAGAAAGGTTTTGAGCAGCAGAGGGACATGGTCAGAGCTGTACATGAGGCCAATTAATCTGGTACCCTAGCAGAATGTAAGGGACCAGAGAGACCAGTTAGGAGGCAAGGGTGATTGCTCAAGTAAATAAGCTGATGTGAGTCACACTTCACTCTTCTTTCCCCCAAAGTACTAAGTGTACCTGCGTTTTGGAGATATATTAGATAGGTTTCCTGGGTTATGAGGAGGCTCATTAATATACCAGAGTGATATAAATGTGCCATAAAATATGAAATACGACTGAGTACCTTAAATGATGAGTGTAAATATATATTTACATTTTAAATGTATTCAGGGAACTTGTTACTTAAAAAAAAAAGCTTTGTGTAAATCGTTTTGAGGATTGAAGGATTGTCTTATAAAGGTAATAATCTAAGTCATTTTCTATGTAAATTTAGCATCTCATGGGGCAGACTTCTTTAAAGCATACTTCACTAGTAAAATAAAGGAAGCTTCACAAAAAAGAGCTTTTGTTTATGCAGATTATATCTGTCAATATTTACTGCATTAAAAATGAAAATGTCTTATTATTAGGAAAATAATTTTGACTTTGTGGACCCCATGAAAAAGTCTTGGAATCTTTAGGGTTCTCTGGACCACACTGCTGACATAAAGGTTTCAGAGCTGAGAAACCTGAGTTTAAATGCTGTCTCAAATACTTAAAACCTATGTGATCTCAGGCAAGTCACTTTATTTTTCTGAGTCTCAGTTTCCTCATCTGTAAGGCTGCTAACACTTTGTTACCTTGCTTGAGAGACTGTTGTGAGAAATGTGATTTGTATAACTTAGAAGTTCTCTCTTAATGTT
Organism: Vombatus ursinus; assembly: GCF_900497805.2. NCBI lineage: Eukaryota > Metazoa > Chordata > Mammalia > Diprotodontia > Vombatidae > Vombatus > Vombatus ursinus. Next base: position 3,695,367 of record NW_020954564.1, on the reverse strand, counting down.
CATTGCTATTAGTAATGTCCCTAATGGGCTGAAAGATTATATGACCTTGTGAAAAGGTAAGCAGTTTATAGTACGTCATTTCAGCCAGAAACAGAAGATACTAAGGTTCTTCAACATATAGTCTACAGTCTCCAAATAACATTCATGAGTCATCAGTCATTCCTGTTTCCTCCTGCTTTCTCCATTAAGACACATTTTCTTTGTTTTCAGCTTCCTTGGTGGCTTTCTTCCAAAATGGCCCATGCTGAGATGGCCACAGAATCTGTGGTGTCCTCCAAGAGCTCAGGAGATCTTTCAGGATGCAAAAGGTCCCAAGAAACCATTATCCAGTCTTTAATTAGTGAGCAAGATAGATATGCACAATCAGTTCCTAGAGAGATAAAGGTCTTGAGGTAGGGAGGGAACTGTCCATTAAGGAATGTTCTCTGGCCATTCATCATCTTCAAGGTCAGGAGAGAGCAATAACCTGAGTTGCCTTTTGGATGAAAGGCATGTATAACCTCAAAGTGTCATTATATATAATTTAAGGACTCAAAAACTGTCCAATTTTGGCTTATTTGTTTTTTATATTCCTACTTATTCCTTCTGATTTCTATCTTTTGGTCAGGTAGCATTGTAGATAGAGCACTGGATTCAGAGTCAGGAACTCTTCATTGAAATTCTTCCTTAGATACTTACTGGTTGTGTGATTTTGTTCAAATCAATGAACCATTCAGAGCCTCAGTTCCCCATCACTAAAACTGGGATACAATACTTGTTCTCAAAAGGTTGTTAGGATGAAAGTGTTTCTAAACTTTAAAGTATTATATAAAGATGATATATTATGATTACAATCATAGAATATCAGACCTGGATGGAATTTTAGAACATAGAATATTAAAACACATAATGTCAGAGCTGGAAACATAGTATTGAGTGATGAAAAACAGCATGGTATCATGAAAAGAGCTCTGCTTTTGCCTTGGCTATGACACTTAATGTGTAATATTGGGCAAGTCAAAACTCTTATCTGTAAAGTGGGGATAATAATCCCTATGGTACCTGCCTCACAACTTTATGAATAAGAAACTTAAAATTCATTGATATCTGTTGTTTTATATCATCTATATTTCTCGATATTTCCCTCTCCCTATTACCCCTCCCAGAGAGTCATCCCTTAAGTAACCTGTATTGTCAAACTCCCTAAAATAAGAGATTAAAAATGAATTTAGCTATTCATAGATTCTCCTGGACTATGAATGAGTTCATGGTGATTTGGGGAGAAAAAGAACCTTGGTAAGTAGAAAGAGAAGCAGTTGCCTCAGTGGCTTCAGGGCCTATCTCCTCCCTATTGTCACATTTCCCAGGGAAGGTTCAAGGAGACTCCTCCCTGTCAAATGGGGTGGAGAAAATCAAGCCTCAAGAGAGGAGTTGGGAAAGACTGATTCCACCCACATGAAGGTGGGGGGCAGGGCAGAGAAAGAGTAGAGACTTCTGCTAAGCCAAAGATTTCTAACCTCTGCCATCATGGTACTTATAACAAAAAAGGAGTGAGAGATAGAGACACACATACAGAAATAATTCAGCAAAATTAAAGAATGCATCAACCAAGTAACATTACATGTAAGATACCGCTGCTATAACCCCTTCAGCAATGAGGAAGGAGGTATATTTTCATATCTCTTCTATGGGGCCAAGCTTGGGTATTATTATTTCACAGCATTTAATTTCATTTACTTTGTTGTTAATCTTTGTGTTTATAATGTTGTAGTCATTTATTATATGGTTATTTTGGTTTTTTCACTTTATTTTACATAAGTTACATAAGTATGCCCATGCTTCTTTGTATGCACCACAATCATCATTCTTTACAGCTCAGTAATATTCCATTACATTCATGCACCCCAAATTCTTTAGACATTTCCTAATCAATGGGCATCTACTGTATTAAGGAAAGTACTTTGCCAACCTTAAAATAATATAGAAACAGTACTTGTTGTTGTTGATATAGTTCTAAACACTACATCCTTAAAAATCAGGCACTCCTTGGGTAAGCAATTATGATCATTGGCTAAGACATAAAATGGCAAGGACAAAGATCCATGAAGTGAAAAAATGGGTAGTGCCCATCTTCTCTTTCTCAATACCCAGAAAAAAAAAGTTATTTTGACATTTGGAAAAGGTCTCTTCCTTTGGTCATTGGAGAAAAACAAGAAGAATCTAGTCCCTTAAGCTTTTGGGAGGAAGTCCAAAAACAGAGATCTTGACTTTTTTAGAATCCATTCTTTCATCTCCTTGTAAAACCAAGGGTAAAGATTGATCAATTGCTAGTTTTAAGAGAATATGACCTTTTATTCCCCATTCCAACCCAAATCCCAAGTTTCAACCCCATTTCCAAGATATTTATTTGGTTAGATGTTTCTTTTAAAGTCACTTCTAAGCAACTGATCCAATATGATAGCTCATATGGCATCCACTCTGCTCCAGGACCCCAGGAAGAGGAGAGACAGGGCTTTTGGTGAGACATCTACTTTTCTTGATTCATAGGTATGGTGGAGGATTGTGGAACAGATTCCTTAAAATTTCTGCTGCAAGGATTATTTATGTGACTAAAAGTTAGAAAAAAATTACCCCTCACATAGACTGATGGCCTGATATAAAAACTGGAAAATTGGTTCTGGCTACACTCAGAAGTATGGTATGAATATAACCTTTTGTTTGCCCTACAGTTCATATTTATGTAGTGAAGATAAGAACAGTAAACAATTTGTAGCAGGATTGCCCTCTCCCCTAGGTTATTGATGCTGGTGTGGGAGGAGATTCTGTCTGTCTGTCTGTCTCTCTTGGAAAAACTTCAGAAAAATCTACCCAAAATCATTTGCACATCTTGTTCCCAATAGGAAGATGGGTGGAAGATAATGGGAAGACTAAAGTAAATGTCTTTCTGAGTCCCAAAATGTACAAATGGGAGGTGCTGACTACACAAGAATCACATTGTCTGAAAAATGAGAAGGATTCACCCTAATTTGTCTCAGAATAGAAAATGTTCAAGCATGAGAGTAGAAGGTGGTTTCTATAGAATAGGAAGAGATTGCTTGTTTGTAAGGTTGGAGTGTAGGACTTGTGGTAATATTGTAAGCCTGCCCTCCAGTTGAATCTATCCACAATTCAAAACCTTACACCAATTACAAGGAAGAAGGAGCAAATAGTGGGTAGAGAATTGTGAATATTAAGAAGGATCAATGATGCTAGTGATTAGAATTAAAGATATTGATAGTAATGAGAAGAATTACAATGACAGCAGGAGAAGAATACAGCAACTGTGCCATGGTAGAGCATTGGATGCTTGGCAAGAGTAGAGCTGCCATATCATCAAGTGATGAGAGGAATAACCTTGATAATCCTCCTCATTGCAATCACATGCTAGGCAGTATTGTGATTTATAGATGCTCTATGTGTAGGGAAAGAAAGACTTCACCAGAAGACTGAAGAAAATTTTCTTACTCTCTATGGGCTCCAGTACCAGTCTTTTTTGAGTCATTTATTGTGCAAATAACACTCATTCCTTGTTTGATGCTTTGTGACTCGCAGTGCATATAAGGAGAGCTGGTCCTGTCACTGGGTACTTCACAATCTCAAGTGTTAGCTGACTGGAAGAAAACAATCTCCCAGAGTATTTTAAAAGGCTTCTTACTCCAAGAATTACTCATGTAATGGGACTACACAACTTATTTCCCCATTGTTTTTCTAACTTCCTATTAAATTCTGAACCTAACATAGCAAGAGCTACCATAGGAATTCTAATATAAATTCTCCCAATATTTTGACCATTGTTTTGATGCACAAAAAAAAAAAAACAAGTTTAGAATCATGTTTCACTTTGTTGCATATAATGTTACTGTAGATATCTTGGTAGGATACTGACAAAGATGAAGATGGGTAGGAGAAGGGAGACCATTGGGAAATAGAGGTGGAAGAAATGATGCAATTTTTTTTAAACCTACCCACATTCTTATGCTGGTGAGTGGGAAAAAATGATTTTTCAAAATGATCTGTGAGTTTTGCTAACAAACTAACTATTTGTGGGAAGTTTATTTTTCCTTTTCCTCAACCTTGGTGGAGGTTCTAAGAGCTAACTCTGTGACCATGGAAAAATCATTTCAGCCCTCTGGTTCTCTGTATCCTCAACTGTAAAATTAGGGGGTGGGATTAGGACTAGATGATCTATGAGCATTTCTGGCTCCAACATGCTATGACTATAATCTATATTGATATTTATTAGATATGTTTACTAGAACATAAATTCTTAGGGGTCAAGTAGGAAATCATTAGCATCATTGAGACTTTTGCCATTTGCCCTTTGGAACCATATGAAAGATATTATATAAGTTAAGGGCATAAACTATCAAAGGGACACTGTTTAACTTACTGTTTGTGTTTCTAATCTAGGAGTTCATACCCATACCTGTATGGTGCCTAATATATAGCCCCAAAGAATAAACACCAAAAGTCTCAATGATACTGACTTCCCCCTTCACCATTTTAAAGACAATCAACTTATAATCTGCTCAGAGTAGTATCTTTCTTGCTGCGATATAAATCCTGCCAAAGCCCAGGAAGCATAGTTTAGTTAGGAATCATGACAGGCTAGTGAAGATTCAGAGTCCTAACTTTGCCAGTAGTCAGTTGTAGGGCATTAATTCATTTCTCTACTCTAGGAATCTCAATGTTCCCATCTGGAAATGAAGAGGTTGAATTGATTTATTTCTTTTTTTTTCTTAATTTATTTATTTTTAGTTTTCAACATTCACTTCCACAAGATTTTGAGTTCTACTTTTTCTCTCCATCTCTCCCCTCCCCCAACCCTAAGACGGTGTGTATTCTGAATGCCCTTTCCCCTAATCTGCCCTCCCTTCTATCACCTCCCCCCATTCTCTTATCACTTTCTCCTTCTATTTTCCTGTAGGGCAGGATAGATTTATGTACCCCAATTGCCTATATATCTTATTTCCCACTTGCATGTGAAAACAATTTTTAGCATTCATTTTTAAAACTTTGTGTTTCAAATTCTCTCCCTTCCTCCCTCTCCACCCTCATTGAGAAGGCAAGCAATTCAATATAGATTATACTTGTATAGTCATGCAAAACACTTCCATAATAGACATATTGTGAAAGACTAACTATATTTCCCTCCATCCTATTCCACCCCCCATTTATTCTATTCTCTCCTTTGACCCTATCCCTCCTCAAAAGTGTTTGCTTCTTATTACTCCCTCACCCAATCTGCCCTCCCTTCTATCATCCCCCACCCTTATCCCCTTTCCCTCTATTTTTTATAGGGTAAGATAGATTTCCAAACCCAATTGAGTATGTTTGTTAATCCCTCCTTAGACCAAATCTGATGAGAGTTAAGATTCACTCATTCCCTCTCACCTCTCCCTTCTTCCCCTTAACTGTAAAAGTTTTTTCTTGTCTCTTTTACATGAGATAATTTACCCCATTCTACCCCTCCCTTTCTCCTTCTCCCAGTATAATCCTCTTTCATCCCTTAATTTTACTTTTCAGATATACTCCTTCATATTCAACTCACTCTGTGCCCCCTGTTTGTATATAGATATATGTGTGTGTATGTATGTATGCATATATGTATGTGTGTGTACACACACACACACACACACACACACACACACACACACACACACATATCCTCTATTTTTTTATCAATTTTCCCCCCTGAAGGATTATATTCAATTTCCTGGGATTCTTGGTTTTAATCCTAGCTCCTTTGACCTCCAGAATATCATATTCCAAACTCTACAATCCCTTAATGGAGAAGCTGCTGAATCTTGTGTTATCCTCATTGTGTTTCCATAATACTTAAATTGTTTCTTCCTGGCTGCTTGAAATATTTTCTTCTTGACCTGGGAACTCTGGAAATTGGCTATAATATTCCTAGGAGCTTTCCTTTTGGGATCTCTTTCAGGAAGTGATCAGTGGATTCTTTCAATTTCTATTTTACCCTCTGGTTCTAGAATATCAGGACAACTTTCCTTGATAATTTCTTGAAAGATGATGTCTCGGCTCTTTTTTTGATCGTGGCTTTCAGGTAGCACAATAATTTAAAATAATCTCTTCTGGATCTATTTTCCAGGTTAGTGTTTTTCCAATGAGATATTTCATATTGTCTTCTATGTTTCTCATTCTTTTGGTTTTTGTTTTATAATTTCTTGATTTCTTATAGAGTCTATTTTCTCCATTTTACTTTTTTGTTTTGTTTTGTTTTTAGGCAATTGGGGTTAAGTGACTTGCCCGGGGTCACACAGCTGGTAAGTGTCAAGTGTTTGGTCTGAGACCAGATTTGAACTCAGGTCCTCCTGATTTCAGGGCTGGTGCTCTATCCATTGTTCCACCTAGCTGCCCTCTACATTTTAATTTTTAAAGAATTATTTTCTTCAGTGAGCTATTGGACCTCCTTTTCCATTTGGCCAATTTTGCTTTTTAAGGCATTCTTCTCCTCATTGACTTTTTGGACCTCTTTTGTCATTTGGGTTAGTCTATTTTTTAAGGTGTTATTTTCTTCCGTATTTTTTTGGGTCTCCTTTAGCAAACTATTGACTTATTTTTCATGACTTTTTTGCATAACTCTCATTTCCCTTCCCAATTTTTCCTCTACTTCTTTTACTTGCTTTTAAAAATCCTTTTTGAGCTCTTCTATGACCTGAGACCAATTCCTATTTTTCTTGGAGGCTCTGGATGTAGGAACTTTGACTTTGTTGTCTTCTTTGGGTTGTAGGTTTCGATCTTCTTTGTCACCAAAGTAAGATTCTATAGTCTGAGTCTTTTTCCCTCTGTTTGCTCATGTTCCCAACCAATTACTTGACTTTTTAACTCTTTGTTAAGGTAGGGGGTCTGCTTCCAGTGTGGAAGGTGTACTGTCCCAAGCTTCAGATATATTTCTGTTTTCAGATATATTTCTAGGGACCTGTAAATTTTCAGTTCTTCCAAGGTGGTATGACCAAAGGAGAGGTGTTTACTCCTCTCTATACCTGTGCTCTGGTCTATGAGTGACCATAAGCACTCTTTTCTACCTTGGAACTATGAGGAGGTTTCCCTCTCCACCACTGCCACAAGCTTCACATCAGTGCTCCTCCTCACCCCAGGACCACCACCCAGGATAGGAATAAAGATTCAAACACAGGCAAAGCAAGGGAATCCTGCCTCAGTACTAGCAAAGAGATCCCTGCATTCCCCCACTGATCAGCCACTTGATCCCCCCACTGTCTGTGGACCAAAAGCTCTGGAAGAAGCCACCACCCCGCTATCCCAACGCTGTGCCAGGGCTGGGGCTGGACTGTGCTCCTCTCTCACCTAGGTCTGACAGAACTTTCCTACTGTCCTTCTAAGTTGTCTTTGGCATTTGTGGATTGAGAAGTCTGGAAACCATCACAGCTGCCCATGATTCATTTCCCTGAGCCCTGCTCTAGGTTTGCTGGGGCCTGGTCTTTGCCTGAGTGGCCCATGCTGAACTCTGTTCCTCTCCCAGCTCAGATTATCAGACCTTTCCCATCAGTCCAGGTTGTCTTGGGCTGGAAATTTATTTTACTCTGTCTTTTTGTGGGTTATGCTGCTCTAGAATTTGTTTAAAGTCATTTTTAACAGGTATTTGAAGGGGTGTGGGGGAGAACTCAAGCAAGTCACTGCTTTTACTCTGCCATCTTGGCTCTGCTCCCCCAAACTGATTTATTTCTAAGGTCCTTTCTAGTTCTAGCATTTCATGTTCAAGTATTCTTTGGAGAACTGAAATTTTAAGATTTAACATTTTATGTTGGCCCTTTTCAGGTCCAACATTCTATAATTCTAGGAAAATGACCTAATTATTCATTTTATTAGCCAAGACCTTAATTAAACCTCCTCCATGAACTTAATAACACTAAGTTAGTTCTCTGACCAAATATAAAGAATTAATTGTTAGAGAAAAGAGGTGGTTTTTTGGGGTTTCCTTTTTTGTTTTTGTTTTTGTTAGGGGAATATGCAGAAAACCTTACATTGTTGTTCATGGAATTGAGAGAAGGCAATATTATTAGTAGGAAAGTGGGTTTGAGTGGGTTCCCCAAGTCTCACATTCCGACACACCATAGAAAGCTTCATAAGAATAAAATGGTATAAAATGGTTTTTGCACTGACTTAAAAATTATACATCAATATCTCATAAGACTTTGAGCTTCATTCTTGCCCAATGTTTAGAATTGTGGGATGTTTGATGCCTGACTTTCTGTAACCCTTTTGGAAGGGCCTGAACTGAGTTTCCTGATTTAGGCTTGAAAAACTTTAAATAGTAAGTGGAAGTTAAAAACAGCAAAGTTATGTCTTCAGGGGATTCTTTTTTATAAAATTACTACTTCTTCAGAAAGTCCTGTGGGCATGTATGTGAGTGTATGCATGTGCACGTGCATGCTTTTTCCATTATATCATCTGCATAGTCATTTTTGCCTGTTTCGTAATGATGCCAACTTTAAACTTTTGCCTTCTGAAAGATGAGCCCTTTTTAAGAGAGACCCAATATTCCTTATTTGGTCTTTCAAAATAGAACAGGAGTTCAATATGATATGTGGTATAAAGATGAGCAAATCAGAAGGTAGCTCTGGAATTCATATCCTTTTTCTTTCTTTCTTTCTTATTTTTTTTTTTTTTTGATTTGATGAAGTGGCAAGAGTGCTGGACTCAAAAAGATAGGACTTGAGTTTTGATCAAAAATTTAAAAAATTTCTTAGAAAGAAAAGGAAAGGTTTTGTTGTTGTTATGTTTTTGTTTTCTTGCATCCTCAAATTCATTATTTTTTTTTGTTGTATTAAGAAAGTAAAATGTTATTAATGGAAGACAATAATTGATCTCTGATTATCTATGACATCATGTCTCCTTGAGTCTCAATTTCTTCATCTGTAAAAGCTAAAGGAAGAATCTAAAGGAGAAAATAAATATCTCCTCTTCCTACCTATACCATTTGTTGGGAAGATCAAAGGAAATAATGGTTATGAGGAAGTTTTGAGGAGTCACGACTTAATTTTAATTCCTTTCTTTGTCTTTCCTTCCTTTCTTCTTCACTCCTTCCCTCCCTTTCTTTCTCTCTCTTTTTTCTTTTCTTCTCTTTCTTTCTGTCTGTCCTCTTGTCTATCTTTCTCTTTCTTTCCTTTTTTTTCTCTAAGGAGGACTTTCAGTGGACTTTTTCTAAGGAGGACTTTCAGTTGTTTGTTATTATTATTCCTTTGCTTTTTTTTTAAATGCCATTCAACATTCAACTAGAGGGAACAGTCCTTTGGATAGAACAAAGATGAATATTGTTACCTGCCTAGAGAGCCAGCAGGGGGACAATACTCACCATCTCTATGCTATAATGTTATTCATCTAAGGGTAAGCATTTTTCAAGTGACTTTATCTGAATTCATGTGAACATTATAAGTTGTGTTCTAAGGATCACACACTTAACTCCCTAATATTGTATCCTTTAAAAAGTCTAATACTAAGTTTTTTTGTGTTATTGAGGCTTGTTTTTTAGGCTTTTTTGGAGTGGGGAGGAAAAACTGGCTTTTTTGGACTACCCTAAATAGCTGGATGGGACCTTAGAGATATCTGATCCAACCCCTGATCTCATAGATGAGGAATCTGGGGCCTAGAGAGGGGAGATGAGTTGCTGAAGTCACTTAGTAAGTAAGTGGTTGAGTTGAGAATGGAATAATCAGGAAAGGGCTTCTGAATTGTAGAATCCAGGCCTTTTGGTTCTTAATTATACTGTTAACTCTCCTTAGACCACATTGCTTCCTTGGTGAATGAAGAAAGAATGTAAAACTAAAAAAATAAAGAGAAAAAGAACAAAACAAAATAATGAAGTTTGAGGAAATCTTTCTCTCTCTTTCCAAATTCTCTTCTCTGATTCACTTCCGTCCTTTTGATGAGTACCTCATCCCTGAACACACAATGCCATAAGTCTCAGGAGCTTCTTTACCTCCCACTGTCATACTTTCAACTCTCCTTTCCTCTTTTCCCCTTTTGTTTTCACCAAACTTACCTGCCCTGAGCACTCTGTTCCCAAGGCTCTGCTGTATGGCAGGATCAAGGGATGAAATAATGTAGGATTAATATATTAATTAGTGCTAATTACTTGATAAGATTTATCTCAGGACAAAGCATTGCCACCCTGAGCATCAGCCTATGCAAGTGGGAAAGACTGTTGGATTCTGAGTCAGGGGACCTGGATTCATTTGGAATTTAAATTTATTGACAATGTTACCATGGCTAAGTCACTTACCCTCTCTGAGCCTCAGTTTCCTTTTCTGTACAATCAGAATAATAATTTCTATACTCTGTATTTCTTGGAGCTGTTGAGAATCAAATACTTTAAAAACTTTAGAGCACTTTAGAAATGTGAACATGATTAAATAAGAGCTAGAAGAGATCAGAATATTTAGAGATCATCTACACTACCACTTCATTCAAGTATACAAATGAGGAAACTGAAAGACTGAGAATTGGCCAAATTCACAAGGAGAAAAATAGTAGAGATGGGATTTTTGAACTCAAGTCACCTGAATTGCAAATCCAGGGACTTTTCCATTGCATCACTTTTTTTTTTTTTTTTTTTTTTGGTGAGGCAATTGGGGTTAAGTGACTTGCCCAGAGTCACACAACTAGTGAGTATTTTGTGTCTGAGGTTGGATTTGAACTCAGGTCCTCCTGACTCCAGGGATGGTGCTCTATCCACTACGTCACCTAGCTGCCCCCTATTGCATCACTTTTCAATCAATCAAAAAGCATTAATTAAGCACCCTCCATGTTCCAAAATACTGTACTAGGCACTAGGGTATACAAATACAAAAATGAGACGATCTCTGCCCACAAGCTGAAAGTTTATTAGAGCAATACAGCATGTTCACAGATAAGTACATACAGGTTATATATAAAAGGAATAGAAAGTGATGGGAGGCACCAAAAAAGGCTTCTGGAAGGAGGTGGTGCTTGGTATGAGCCTGAAATAGAGCTAAGAGTCCCAAGACACAAAGGTGAGGAAAGATGGCATTCCAGGCATGGGGGATAGTCCATGCAAAGACACAGAAGCAGATGTCATGTATGGGGATAGCTACTAGTGCCCTCTGCATTATTCTCCAAATCTCCTGGTCCTGCCCTACTCCTGTCTGTAGCTAGAATGTTCTGAAGTTTCTGGCCAGGCTACATGAAGATTGCTTCTCTCTGGAATTTGTCTGTGATGATTAGAAAGAAAATATATTTGCTAATGGAAGCCTGAAGCCATTCTGAGATTTCCATGTAGTGATGTAGCAGAAACAAGCTTGCGGGAGACTTTATTACCTGGGCTTAATAAACTCTAATCATTTCGAAAAAAGACTATGATTAGAGCATCACAGTCCTCAACCTGATTATCCTCACACTGGGCTACACAGGTAACAACTTTCACATCAGTAACTCTCTGTCTCTCTATCCCTTTCTCTCACTATCTTTTTCTCTTTCTCAGTCTCTCTCTGTTTCTGTCTCTCAATCTCACTTCATCTTTTTTTCTTTATTCCTTAATCTTTCTCTCTTTTTCTCTCTGTTTTTGTTTTTTTTCTGTCACTCTTTCCTCTTTGTGTCACTTTTTCTCTCAGTCTCTTTCAGCATTTCTGCCTCTGTTAGTTTCTCTGTCTCTGTGTCTTACTCTGTCTATCTCTGTCTGTTTTGCTCTCACTCTCTTATTCTCTCATTCTCTCCACCTTCTTCCACAAAGACCAGAACAAAACAGGAAGAACTTGGGATGAGTAAAAATGATGAAATTTATCATGTACCAACCTCCAGGGCTTAGCCTAATACACAGGTAAGGTTCAGACACCTTTCCTTAACTTCGGCTATCAACAATGACTTACTCCCTTTAGTTATGGATCCCTGAGGTTTTGCTGAATGTAACAAGAGTAATATGTAATTATGTAATGTACCAAGACTAACTTCAATATTAATATCAGTGGACTTATTATTACTGCTATCTCACTTGTATGGATACACCTGTCAATGGAATAACTCATAACCCATCCTCAACCTATCCATATTTCTCTTCCATTTCTTTCTTTAAATACTCCATAGAAGATACAACATTGTATGCATAGCAGGCCATGATCTGGTGGTTTGACTGTTTCCTGGGTAGGATAGCATTCCAGCAGACCACACTACCCTCCATCATTATCCACAATTCTTGTTATACCACCAACCCATTTCCTTTTTTGATTGTGCATGTCCCTCAGGTTATTTTTTTATGCCACTTCTCATGGTCATGTCTTTATTGGTAAAAGTGAAAATGAATTTTGGATGAGATTGTCCTTTTCATCTCTAAGATTCTTTGATTCTAGTCAAATGCATTTAGATAAACCAGACTTCCATCAGACAAGAAGCCTTTATTGGACTACTAACTCTAAATCTATGAACCTATGATACCTAGTACTAGCATAGTTAAAAGGAGAGAAAGATCATTTCCAACTGAGGAAGTATGGAAAGGCTTCGGTGAAGTGAAGAGGTGATGGATATCATATTGAAGCAATCTGGGAAGGTCTCATTAAGGAAGTGAACCCAAGCTGACTGTTGATAGAGGAGTAGAATGTAGATAAAGTAAAGGTGAAAGGGAAGTATATGCCAGGCAACGTAGACAGCATGTTCAAATATGTGGAGTCCATAATTCACAATATTTGGGGAATGGTAAGTTTACCAATTTGGCTAGAATGGATGATTCTTAGATGTTATATTATTCAGGACATTGAATAACTAGCTAAGAGAACTTATGCATAGATGCACTTAGTAGACAAGACCTAGAAAACTTCCTGAGTCACAAAGAACGTAAGAGACCTGTCTAGGGTCAAATAACTAGCAAATATCAGAAGTGGGTTTTGAACCCAGAATTTTCCAACTCCAAGTCTGTGCTGTATAGATTGTTTTCTGTCTCTACTTCACTACTTCAAGGATTCATTATTTCATTCATTGAGCTTATTATTCAATAAACATTTATTAGGCACCTACTATAGCCAAATAAAGTGACAGAACTGGGCATAAAATAGTAATAATAAAAAGGAGTCATCAATTCACGATTATGGGTACTCTTTCTAAAGACTCAAATTGTAATTTGATACCAAACTAACTTTCCAGGTAGATTTCCCCTTACTCTTTCCTTTACCCTAACTCCTTTCTCCTTCCCCTCACTGTACATTGTAGCCAAACTAGCCAGTGGCTGCTTTCCCATACATGGCATTCTATTTTCCATCCCCATGCCTTTGTACTCACTCCTCTTTCCCTTATACTGGCTAACTTCCTTCAAGATTCAACTCAAGAACTGCTTCTTCTATAAGGCTTTTCTTGATGTCATAAGCTATGCCCTGCCCCACAAAAATTACTATGCATTTATTTTTTATGTAGTTCATATTTACCTATCTTTGTACATATTTGTCCTGTCCCTAGTATAATGTAAATTCACTTAGGGTAGGGTCTAATCATTGTTATCTTCATAGTCCCAGTGTCTAGAACAGATTCTTGTACATAGTGGGCATTTGATAAATGTTCTTTAAATATTAGATGAATGCTATACCATACCATGCCTTACTCAACTGTATTCATAATCTGCCATGGTAAGAAAAAATTCTGCTCATCATATCCAACATTCTAATGCTAAGCCTCTTTGAATTTATATAAGTTGGTCCTCAGATAACAAAAGCAGAGTCTGCACTTGCCCATACATAAAGCTTTTGTAGTTTGATAGGAGCAGAAAAAGCTACAGGAACATAGCCACTGAGAGTCCAGGGTCACTTTCACACTGAGGTCACTCCACAATGAAGCAGAGGAGGAAGACATTATTAAGTATTTGATATTTTATATAAAGCTGGTGGGAGAAATAGAGAATCAAATGCTTAAGTACAGATGTTGACTTTAACCCTCTTGGATGACAAATTGCTATTTCTCTCCAATTCTAGTAGACACAGTGAATGCTTCCAAAGGGTATGCCCCCTTAGTCCAGTTTATCTGATAGTACTGGGCAGTTTTAATCCCAAGAGAGTAAGTGAAATGATTTTAAGGTAGGGTGAGATCTTTAATAGATAGCGTCTTGTCAGTACCTTAATGCTTAATTTGGACATACTCCTTTCCTATAGCACCAGGAAAAAATGAATGGTGCCTTTTTGATGTGGGGTGTCAGAGTCACAAATTGAGAGCCTGACATCTGTAATTGTCATGTGTCAGAGTGATGGTAACTGGAACTGACAAAATGAAGTGCAGCTCAGTGGCTTCATACTCATTTCATGGCACATCGCTAGAGTCACAGGTTTCTTTCTTTCTCAATTAAGACTCTCTCACCATTATGGTGTTGTTTTTCAGGAATAGACAATAGCTAAAAGAAGAAAAGGTTACCAATGGGGTAGTGCCCTGTGCTACCAAAAACTATTACCTAGTCTTCAAGGTAGGGGTTCTTTCAATGCCAGTGCTCTGCAACAATGATCCAGTATATGACGTAGCTTTATTTGTTCTTCTAGCCATCAGTGGGGAGTGGGAGGGGTTGTGAAAAGAACCCTAACTCGGTAAACTAGAGTCTTGGATGCTAGTTTCAGATCCATCACTTTGTGACTTCTGGCAAGTCACATTTTATGGATCTCAAATTCATTGTTTGTAAAATGGAGAATTAGGTTATATAGTCTCTAATGTTCCAGCCAGTCTAGTTCAATATTCTAAGGTTTCTTCTGGCTCTGACATTCTCTGTTGAAAGGCGTGGTATCTTCAGGCTTTGGCATTCAGTATTCTAAGTTTTCTTATGTCTCTAACATGCAAAGTTCCAGGGTCCCTTGTAGTTCCAACATTTGGTTTTTGAAGTCTGAGAAAGGAGATTATACTTTGCCTTGGGACTCCCAGAGAGCAGAACTAAGAGAAATGGTTGAAAGTTACAGAAAATCAGCTTTTGGCTCTATTTGAGGAAAGGAAGGATGTAGGGAACAAAGGAGAGGGAGACAGAAAAAGAAAAACAGTCTGAGAGACAGACACAGAGACAGAGAGAGACCAAGAGAGAGAGAATGTGACAGTTCAAATTGCCCAAGTGAAATAGATTGCCTTGGAAAGGAGTGAGTTACCCATCACTAGAGATTTTCAAGTGATGATTGATGACCACTTGTTGAAGGTACTGCAGAACATATAACCATTTAAGTAGGATTTGAATTCCAAAACCTCTAGGGTTCTTTCCATCTATAAGAGTCTAGGATTCTATGACCCTAGCCAAAGGATACATGTAGTTTTCACTTTCCCTTGCAAATATGCTAGAATTTTGCATAATAGAAGAGCATTTGGAGAAATTGAGGCTAGGCATTCATAAAATACCTTGTGGAAGTGATATAGAAGGAGTAATAATAATACTAGCTAGCATTTTGATAGTACTTTAACATTCATAAAGCACCTTATCTCATTTTATCTTCACAACAACCCTGGGAAGCAGAAGTTGTTATTACCCTTATTGTACAATTAAAGAAACTGAGGTAGACAGAGATTAAGAGATTTGCCTAGGTCACATAGCTAGTAAACATCTGAAGCTAAACTTAAACTCAGTTCTTCCTGAAAATAGGTCCAGGTCTGTATCCACTATGATAGCTAACTGCCTCTTTGAAGGAGGGTATAGTGGAAGAATTTGGAATACATATATATAATATATATATATATATATGTGTGTGTGTGTGTGTGTATGTATGTGTATATATGTATATGTGCACACACATGTGCATGTGTATTGTATATACATACATACAAAAATACATATGTACATATATGTATATATGTGTATATACACACACACACATATATACACACACACACACATACACATAATAAATGATTTGGAGTCAGAAATCTGAGCATGACCCCCAATTTTAGGTAAGACTAAAACCCAGATATTTTGATTTCTTTTTTAGTAATTTATTTCCACTATATTATGAATATTGGTCAGGATAAGAAGACCTGGATTCTAGTCCTGACATTGCTGTTTAGTTTCTGTATATGATATCCAATAAGGTATTGGTTCTCCCTGGGCCTCAGTTAGCTCATCTATAAAATAAGAGGGTGAGCTTTCATGCTTCCTATGGTTCTGTCAAGCCCCAGTCTTCTCTGATTTTGTGATACTCTTCATTCATTCATCCATTCATTAGATATTCCTTGAGTGTCTACTGTGTATAAGGCTCTGTGCTAGGTGTTGAAGAGATACAAAGAAGAATAAGACATAGCCCCCACCCTAGGAGAATTTATGGTTTGCAGAGAGATAAAATCAGCAATACAAATACATATAGCACAAGATATCCAGATGTAAGAAGAGAAGCACTATGCTCTGTAACTTCAGAGAAGGAAAAGAGACTCTCTGAGTGGAGACAGGTCTAGGGGCATATCCTGGGGAGATATAGCATTGTAACTAGACCTTGAAGGGAGAAAGAATTGAGCAGGCAGAATTGATAGGAAAGGGCTATCCAGGCAGTGAGACCGAATTGAGTTTTTAGCCAAGAAACAGGGGGACCTGTTTAAAGAATGGTAAGTTATCTAGTTTGGCTGGACCACAGGACAAATGCTGTTGAAGAAGTGTGTTGATTCCAGAAGATCCCTTGGGATTGTGTGGTATTTTGTTTTGTTTTAAAAATGGAATCTCTGACATGAACTTACTTTATCATCATTAACTTCTTTTTCCTAAAAGCATGTGGGAGATTCCTAGATAATTGAAGATTTGGGTTAATCCAGGCTTTAACTATATGTGTGGATATGTATACACACACATATATATATATACATGTAATATATATATATACATGTATGTGTGTGTATATACACATATATACACATACAAAAAAAGTGAAGGTGATAGCTGAATTATCCAGGTAAATTTTGCATAGCAATTTCGAATCCTTAGAGACATGGTGACATGCTCAGCCAATGAGAACACAGAGGTTGACGGCATTCCCTCCTCCATGCTCACTTAGATGCTTCCATGTCTAACAGCTTAATGAATTCACATATGTAATCAGTCCCAAGTGAGAGAAATAAGCCTCTTGCTTGGCAAAGGCAAGCACTTTTGTGTCTCCATCCATGTAACAGTCCACAAATAGCCAGCCTCCTTTCCTTTGAGCTATGGTATTTAACACAGAATTGGGAGATTTATGAAACATAACCTTCCACTATGTAAAAGAGCTCTGAACCCAAAGCTGAGAGTGGAAAACTAAAACAAAGGAAAGGTTGTAATCAGCTTTACCCCTGGGAACTGATTTCCATTTAATATTCATGTGGGTAACTTTTATTTGCATCCAATGTAAACACTTATGTTCATGAAACATTAACCCTGAAAAGAAAACATCCAGAAATGCAAGGGTGACAGAGGTATCAAGGTGCAGAAGAAAAGCAGCAGGGTCCCTCAGAAAGAGAGCTGGACTGGGAGTCAGAAGAGACCAGGGTTCAAGTCCAAGCTGGGGTAATTAATGACTCTATGTAACCCTGGGCGAGTCACTTCAATTCTCTAATTTCTCTATACTTATACTGACTACCTGGGTCTTAGTAAATCTCAATGTAATATAGAAATGGGAAATGTTATGCTTAAACAGTGCCAACAAATAGGGGATTCACATCATTACAATCTACTCACCTGACTTGTATCAGGAAGAAACCTCCTTGGCTTCCTCTTTTTGAAATAAAGTCAATCAAATGAATGCTTATTGAATGAATGAATGAATGAATGAATGAATGAATGAATGAACAAATAGATGAATGAATAGTAAAGCATCACTTTAGAACCAATTCAATTCCATTTTCTCCGTCCCTTACACAATCTCCAGCCTTTCTGTTGGTGGGCCTTACTTCCCGAAATGAAATCTGGTAACAGCAGCACAGGAATTCTGAATCCCTTGGGCCCCACTATCAGCATTTTCAAAAGATTCAACTTTTTTTTAAAAAATAATATGGTTCCTTTGGGGTCACAGAGGGTCAGTGTATTAGTACAGTGTCTTCTAAACTAATTTGGCCATGTACCACTTTGAGGCTTGCAATATGTTGGTGAGAATATACTGAGAAAGCACATAAATGTTATTCTGAAGGGTCTGAGAGTATGGAATTTCCCCAGGATAAAGAAGCAGTTATGGAATGTTGTTGTTCAGTCAATTCAGTTGTGCCTGACCCTTTGTGACCCCATTTGGGTTTTTTTTGGCAGATGTCCTGAAGTGGTTTGCTGTTCCCTTCTCCAGCTCATTTCACAGATGAGGAAACTGAGGTAACCAGGATAACCAGGGTTGACTGACTTGTCCAGCTAGTAAGTGTCTGAGGCTACATTTGAACTCAGGTCTTCCTGACTCTAAGTCTGGTGCTCTATCCAGTACTATGCCAGTTAGCTGCAGGTATGGAAACATTGCTTCAAAATGTACAGAATTAGGTCTATAATATTATAGTTTTAGAGATGGAAGGGACCCTAGAAGTCATCTAGTCCAAATCCCTCCTTTTCCAGATGAAGAAACTGAGGCAGAGACAGGTTAAGTAACCTGTCACACAGGTAGCAAGTTGGCAGGGCTGGAATTCAAACTCACTCCCAATCTAGTGTTCTTTCCACTACATGAATCCTTGCTGTAAATTGCCACTTGTAATAAAGTCTTTGTGACACATGCAAAATTTACTGTCCCCATTTTCTCATGGTACCCCTGTTCACAACATACAAGCTCTCAGGCTACAGTGGAATGGAAGTGTTGTCTTAGATCACATGTAACACAGATGAGACGGTCAGAGAAGGAAGTCAGTGGTTCACCATCTTCTAATAGTCAGCAATCTCTAAGAATTGGTTAACTTCATCTCAAGGGAGTTAAGGAGAGGAATGAGATGATTGGAAAGTCCCTTCCAATGCTGGAGTTCTCCAGTTGCATTCTGCCATCTCAACAGGTCAACAAATGAAGGCAGATGTACGTCTTTTTCACCCTTTTCAATCTCTATCACTCTCTAGTACAGGAATGGGGCTGAATTCAGTTTCTTTACCTGGAAAAGGAATGATTTGGTCTTGATGACTTCTAAGAATTTTTCCATCTTTAAAACTATGACATTGCAGACCTAATTCTCCACGTTTTGAAGCAATGATTGTTGATTGATTTGATCAGTAATGGTGTATATGCTGTCTCCCTTGTAACCAGAAACAACACATACTATTAGAAACTTAAACAGTTTTGGGGGGAGTTAAAAGGAAAGTCCACTTTCATCTCAGAGGCTACAGCAAATTTGACCCTGATCTCCTCAGACAATTTTTCATTCATTTATGTTTAGTTATTTGTATATCTATCTATTTAAAATATGTAGAGGATATTAAATTATAATCAATGGACAACCCAGACACTCCCTTGATTTTCATACAATGTCAAGGAAATAAGAATCATGCTCACAGTAAGTGGGGCAGAATGATTTGTACTAGGACACAAGCAAACATTTTACAGTAAAAGCAAGCATGCATGGGCTGTAATCTCAGTCCCTGGAAGGAGTAGCTGCACTGATGAGCTCCATCCAGGTATCCATGGAAGTATGAAAATACTTATAACAAACATAAGATTCCTTCACACTAATTCAAAACACCACCTTGAATAAACCTACCGTAAGTTGCACAGTAAGACCAACTTATTTCCCTTCAGTGCATTACAATGTATCAGAGAACACATCTTCCTGTATGTTCTGGTCAAGAGACCTTGGCTGTAGCCTGGGCTTGACTTTGCCACTGACTTACTATAACCTTGGGCAAGTTATTTTCCCTCAGTGGTACTCATTTTCCTTATCTGTGAAATGAGGAAGTTGGACATCTCTAAGGTCCTTTCCAGCATTGCAATCCAGGATTGCGAGAAAAATAATAATAATAAAAAATAAAAATAAATAAATAAAAATACCTGCTAATATGAGAGCAAGAACACAGTATTTCACTTTAATCTGCAATGCCACCTTGTGGTTATCAAAAATGAAGGCATCAGGAATAGAAGGGGTTGTAGGGTAGTGTGGTCTGGAAATACAGCAGCTAATGTTGAAAATTACCTAAGCTCTCCTGACCTTTTTTCTTCTCTCTCTACCCCCTACTCCTCGAGGCCAGACACACTGTAGGTGATACAGGATTTATTTTTCAGGCCTGTATTCTAATGCTTCGGGAAGAATTGTCTTCTACTGGAAACATGGAGAGCCTTTTATTCCTATAACACCACTGGGGGCTGCCTTGAAGGCTGCAAATGTGTCTGCCTCCATCACTCCACACTCACATGCCCTTCCTTAAGCCTGGGGAAGTGATGAAAGACTGAGAAAGCCATAGCAAGATGCTGGACAGATAGATGGGAGGAAGAGAAGCCACAATTCTCTGACTTTCTCTCATTCACTTTGTGGGTGAAGTGTCTGTTTTCAACATCAATGAGATCTGAGGCTTTTCAAACCCCTGAGCTGGCTTGAAGGGAGGCTCATGTTGATTTTGCTTCCCCTCACACCTAAGGCCTTTAAATACACGGATGTGTCTAGAGACAGCAATGTGCAGGGAGGCACAGCTCTCTCGTGTTAGCTTCTTCCAGTGCCATTACTGGTCTCAGCTGGGCATGTGTCAAGCCAAAGTGTATGAAGTGCCGTCATTGTTTAAGATCATAGCATGCCTTCACAAGGATCTAGCAGTGTTGAGTCCAGACATTTATTTGTAGAATGAGCCAAGATGAATATACTTAAGCTAGGGATTAAAAAAAAAAAGTGGGATCGGTGTGAGTCAGTTCAGATGACAGAAAGTAACTGTATTTGGAGGCAAAAGGTGGGCTCTAGTCTCCCACCCTGCATTTATTACTTGTATGATCTTGGAGAAGTCTCTGGGTCTTAGTTACTTCATTAGTAAAATTGAAATAATTATGCCTTGCCCTAATTGCATGCTCAATATGAATCAACACTGTGATGTGGTTGGCAAAAAAGTTGATTTTAGATATATAAATAGAAGTCTAGTGTCTAGAATGAGGGATCTAATTGTCCTATTATACTCTATCCTGGTCAGACAGACCGCATCTGAAATACTGTGTTGACTTCTAGACACCACATTTTGGGAAAAGTATTGACAAATTGGAGCAAGCTCAGAGGACTTGACTTGGGAAGGAGAGAGAACTTGAAAGTATGCCATGAGAGCAACCTTTGAAGGAGCTGAGGATGTTTAGTGTGGAGACAAGAAAATGGATACATGATTGTTGTCTTCATTCATGAGAGGACTGGCACAGGAAAGAAGAAGCAGCCTTGTTCTGTGTTGGCCCATACCAAAAGGGGAAGTTTATGAGGATGTGCAAAAGAAAAATCCCTCTAATAATTAGAAAATATAAGAGGCTATCTCTTGAGGTCTTCAAGTAGAAGATAGATGACAACATGTCAGAGATGGAACAAGGCAAGGAGCTAGACTAGATCACCTTGGACAATTCTGACTGGACAAAAGAAAATACCAAATTGTCCTTCACTTCTAATGATGTGATTCTTTAAAAGAAAAAGACAAATATTAAGACTAAAGGCAAGGGGAAAAAAAAAGATTATACATTACCATATATAGGCAGCCAAACTTTTTATAAGGCTTTAGGATTTTCAAAGCACTTTATGTATATTATCTTATTTGATCTTCACAATAATACTGGGAAGTAGGTATTATTACTGTCCCCATTTTACAAGTGAAAAAAATAAGGCTGACAGAAGGTAAGAGACTTACTCAGGGTCCTGTGGCAGGATCTGGACCTAAGTCTCTCTGACTCCAAGTTCAGCATTTTATTCCTTATGTTTGCATAGATGTTTTAAAGTTTGCAAATCACTTTCAAACATATCTATCCTGTTTTGAACTTCATAAAAGCCTTATAAGCTTGGCAAGGTAGTTATAATGACCAATTTACAAATGATAAAACTGAGTAGAGAAAACATTTTACCTAAGTTCATAAGGCAAGTTAAGGACAGACCCAGTTGATCTACTACTGTTTATGATGCTACAAGGAAACTACTACTCTGACCTACCCTAACTCTGAAAAGTGCTTAAACCTTAGTTTAAAAGGGCCAAGGTCTCCCATTGCATCCTGAGGTATCTCCAGTTGTCCTGATAAATATCTGGCCACTGGACCCAGATGGCTCTGGAGGAGAAAATGAGGCTGGTGACCTTGCATAGCCCTCCCTCACTCAAATCAAAGTCAATTGCAAGTCATGTCATCATCTCCCTGATGTCATGGTCCTCTTCAAGAATGAAAGACAAACACAACACGTACATGAGCAAACATTAAAGCTCTGTGGTGTCCCAGAAAGCACACTGAAATGGAAGTCAGAAGATCTGAGTTCTAGTCCTACTATTGCTACAAACATACTGTATTCCTTTGGGCAAGTCATTCCTCTACACATGAAAGGAAGGGATGCTAAGTTTTCTAAGTACGATCTGCAGGTTTACCCCACTACTAGCTTTTACTCCTACCATGTGGGGAATCTGGGAACTTTGGACTGGGGATAGAGAGAGTGATATGACATGGAGGTGATTTAGGGGGTCAGTATACACTTAAGATTGTAGAGAAAAGCACAAGTATTGACAGTAATGGTGGCAGGCTTCTTCTTGCCAAGACCAGTCATTGAGTCCACTTATCTCACTCCAAGTTAGGTTAGCTGCAACCAGAAGATGTTGGGGGACTCTGTCCAGTAATGAGAGATATGAGTTCAAGATTTCATGTTGAGCTGAGATGCCAAATCTACCCAAATCTTAGGACCCTCCGTGGTACCTTGAGTCCCATTTCAGTTTTTGCCTCATCATCTGAGCACCGGTGTTACTGAAAATGTGAATTGAGATTGAAATGGCACTCCTTTTTTTATTTTCATTTTAGCCAACCAACCAAACAAACCAAAACCAAAACCAAAAACCCTTAAAATATGGCTCATCTGGAGCTCCTGAATTCAAGGTGGCTTAGGATATGAAGAAAAGCAGAAATATAGTCTGTGTCCTCAGGAATTTACAGTCTAATGGAGAGGATAACATATAACCAACTATATATTACATATACAATAATATTTCATTGTAAAGTTTTATGTATATATATACACATATATACATGTTTATATGTATATATGTATATATATCATATATAGAGTAGATGGAAAGTAATCTCTGAAGGAAGGCATGGGGGTGAGGAGGTGGCAAAATGGAGAGAGTGGGAAGGGTCTCATATAGAACATGGGCTTTGAGTTGAATTTTGAACAAAACTAGAGAAGCCAAGAGGAAGAAGTAAGGAGAGAAAGCAGGGTTAGGGGTAGGGACTGAAAAGATACCAGTTTTGGTCAGTGGCTTGTTCTGACCTCTTAAAGGAAAAAAAAAAGAAAATAACAGGTATATATCTATTGACATTCTTGTAAAAGAGGTCAAACTCCCTTTTTCTATAATCAAAACATAAAATACCTTCAAATAAAACAAGATGCAATTTAAGAACATATTTACAATGATTTTTTTTCCACTATGAGTCAGAGTTCCTGGCAATAAAAATAGAGAAAATTCTATATGAGGGCCTTTAATCCATTAGACTCTAACTTCAAATCCCACTGCCTTCGTTCACCCTGAGACAACAGAAATAAACTAGAATAAAATGGAAGTATAAGAGCATATAAGCCATATAGATGGCATATTCTTATATATGACCAAAAAAATGTCAAACAGCAGGTCTTAGATTTTCTAATTAGTTAAAAAGCCCATGTCCCTTCTTCCCTGGGAAAGATACTTCCCAGTCACCATATTCTCTGGGCACCTACAGCTTTGGGTCATGTTGGCTCTCATTGAGACCGCCATATTTAATCTCCCAAGTTGTACCAATTTCATTTTAAAATGCAACGTGGTTTCATAAACACTTTTATCCATCAAATTTCTTGCAAAATGGAAAGTAAGTAAAAGACGTTATAGAATATAAAAATAACTTGTACTCAGGGATCCAAATCATCTCCTTGAATTGAATATGAGTAAGTTGACTATTTGTAGGGAGAGTACATAGTCCAGGATCATATTCCTACCTGAAGGATATATATCATCACTTAATGTAATTAAACTCCCTCAAGCTTTTTCCAGTTTAGCTAAGTATCCTACTCATTTCATAGATAAACCAATGGTTTCCAAGATCTTCCCACCATCAGTAGGATACTAAGTGACTGGAGTATTAAAGACTTTCTCTATTATGGTGCATTATTAATATTATCCTCTGAGGGCTGTTTAGGTCAGTGTTTCTTGACCTGGGGGCTGAGAAATATTTTTCATAATGATACATATATATATATATATATATATATATATATACACACACACACATACATACATACATACATACATACATACATATACATATATATGTCTTGGGGTGTGTGTGTGTGTGTGTGTAACTGTATTGCAATACAATTGGCCTATGTATTTTATTTTGTGCATTCAAAAACATTATTCTGAGAAGGGATCCAAGGACTTCATCAGACTGCCAAAGGTATCCATGACACAAAAATGGTTAAGAACTTCAGTTTTAAGGGATCAGAGACTTCCCGCTCTATCTGAAATAGTCATCCTCTCCCCTTCTGTGCTTGTTCATATGAAACCTATTCAGGAGCCAGATCAAGTCTCACCTCCTTTATCAACCTTCCCTTCCAACTTTAGCCTATGAGGAAGGCACTTAGGGAAAAATTTCTTTTTGTGTGGGTATGTCTTTATTCCTCGTCTAAACTGCAAGCTCTATGAGGGCAGAGATGATGCTTTATTACTCTTTTTATCCTCCTCATACCACATGGCTTTGAAAACTCTCTGAAAGAAGGTGCTGTATTTCTGACTTTCCAGACATCCACTTGATTACTCTGTTTTAGTCTCACTCTGGAAACTCCCTTAATGACTGGGGCCTCATACTAGAATATCCATGTATCTTCCTGCTGTTTTCTCATCTTGGAACATTACTCTGCCATGTGAGCTCTTTTTTCTCCTTTTCCTATTGAGGAGTTTCACTCAGGTCTCCATTTTGGGGAGGGGTCTAACTAAGCTGATCAACCTTCATTCCTTTCCAGATGTTCATGACTTTCTGGACTTCAATACCATATCACCATGTGGGTACCTTCATTCTGCTTCATCTTCCTATCCACCACCCTACTTTTCAGTTCCCTGTTGTTCATTACCTTTCCCTGTTAGAATGTAAACTCCTCAAAGGCAGGGATTGTCTTTATTTTTGCTTTTATTTGTTTCCTCAGAGTTTAGCACAGTGCCTGTTAAATAGTAGTAAATGCGTTTGCCTATTGTCTTGACTAACTGTCTGTTTTGTTTTTCTCCATTTATCTCCAGCATTTGGCATAGGGCATTATACATAGTAAACACTTAATAATTACTTTGAAGTTAAATTCTTGAATAGATGCTCAATAAATGTTTATTATTCATTAAGACATGTAGACCGAATCATCTTGAGAATCTAGGTTTTAAGATTCAACATACTCTAGTTCAGGGATTACTAATCCTTTTTTTGTGTGTGTCCTGGACCCCTTTGACCTATGGTGAAACCTATGAATTCCTCTGATTAACGTTTTTTAAACTGCATAAAATAAAACATATGAGAGAATACAAAGGAAACCAATTATATTGAAATAAAGATGCAGTATTTTCTTTCCCTATTCAAGGTTATAAAGCCCCAAAAATCAATCCACAGACCCCATGGGAGTGTGTGTACTCCAGGTTAAGAATCTCTGTGCTAGTCTCTGTAGTTAGATCAGCACTCTTATTTACTAGTTGAGTAACACAAGCATAGTACTTCCTCATCTGTAAAATAAGGTGGTCAGTCTTTTCTTAAACTAAATCCCACTATCCTACAAAATGTTTCTTTAGCTCTTTCACTTCAATTCAAAGATGACAATTTTTAGGCCACGATTTAGCAGCTTTATAGACAGTATTATTTAGAAAGAAAGAAAAAAAGAAAGGAAGGAAGGAAGGAAAGAAGGAAGAAAGGAAAGAAGGAAGGAAGAAAGGAAGGAAGGAAGAAAGGAAGGAGGGAAGAAGGAAGGAAAGAAGGAAGGAAAGAAGAAAAAGAAAGGAAAAAAGTGATACATTTTGTTCTTATATTACCTTCATTTCCAGATATGCTCTGGAGAGCTATCCACTGTAACAGAGAAGAAAGGAGGGAAAAAGCAATTCAGCAAAACTGACCAACATATCAACAAAGGTTGACAGCCCTCCATACACACAGTCATCTACCTCTATGAAGAAAGGAGAAAAGTAGCTTACAATTTTCAGAAACAATTTCACTACATTTTTAGTTTTATCTCTTTTTTCTTACCCTACCATCCAGTCATCAACCGAATAATCCTGGATTTCTCCTTTTTCCTTTTCTATAGAATGAAATATTCTCCTTTACCAGAGTTAAGTTCCTTACTCTGAGC
The DNA here is from genome assembly GCF_900497805.2 of Vombatus ursinus. Taxonomy (NCBI): domain Eukaryota; kingdom Metazoa; phylum Chordata; class Mammalia; order Diprotodontia; family Vombatidae; genus Vombatus; species Vombatus ursinus. The sequence continues at coordinate 3,668,961 of NW_020954564.1, read as the reverse complement.
CTCCTCGATTACATCATTGAAGCCCTCTGGAGTCCTCTCCTTAGTACTATTCATATTTCCTTAGCTGTCCCTTTCTGTTTAACTGCTATGCGTCTTCCTTCCTCTCAAACATATTTTTTGGGGGAAGCATTTTATGGCCTTTCTCCAAACATAGATCCCCTATTTTTAATACAGTAGAAATAGTAATGAATTTGGAGTCAAAAGTCTTGGGTTTGAATCCCAGATTTGTCACTTAACGTGTGGGCCTAACAATTTGAACCTCAGTAAAATGAGGAAGTTGAACTTGGTGAACTCTTGGCTGCTGCCTAGCTATGTTTTATCACATCTATGACATATTCCCCACAAGTTTCTATGATCTCATCTTAGTTCTAGGTAGGCTCTTTCTTTATTAACACTAGGACAATTTTATCTCATCATTAAAGGAAATTATATTGGATATTTCTGCAGTGTATTTTATAATCCTTATCCTCAAGGTCATAAGGTCTTTTGTGGGTTTCTTACCCTGCCACTGGGCCAGGCCCAATACAAACTGGTGACAAGTATCATTTGGAATGGTTTTCGACCACAGCTTGTTTCATTCATGCAAGGTACTTCCCAAACTGTCACCATCACTAATTATGTAATCTTGAGCAGGTCACTTCACCCCTCTGAGCCTCAGTTCCCTCATTCGTGAAATGGAAATAATTATACTTTGACTGCCTAAGTTAAACAGAGTAATTGTGAGAATCAAGTGAGTTAATGGATATAAAAGTACTTTGTAAATTTAAAGAGCCACAGAAATGTGAGATATAATTAGAATCCTACCAAATGTCTACTTTGAACAGAACTGGAGAGTATTACAATGACAATTCCTTGGGAGTAGGGTTTTTTTCCCCCTTTTCTTTCTGTCCCCAGTCTTTAGCATGGTACCTGAAACATAGTAAGTGCTTAATAAATGCTGGTATTCTCCCTAAAAGATCTTTTATTGGACCATGAGGCTACATTCATATATTAACCTCCTCCTGATAACATATCCTCAACTCTTCCTTTTTCATTGTTATTTCCTTCCACAGTTAAAAAAAAATCTGACTCTAACTTTTAACACTTTTTCTGTGGGAGAGTTCTAAGCAGTTTTTTTTTTCCTCATTCAACTATTTTTTAGCATACCTTCTATGGAAGGTCTTCTGAAAGAGTCACCTGGTACCTTAATTCTGTTCATTTGGGCACGTTGGCTGCTCTGTGTTGTCTGTATCCTGAGGCTAGCTGCTCATCTGTACCATGCTGCCTTGAATCCTTGGCCATGCCAGAATCAACCACACAAAGTGAAAGCCAGGGGCCCTTGACTTTCAGACTTGTGCTCTCTCCTCCTTTGATCTATGATTTCAGAGACTTCCTTTTAATTTATGCACTAATTTTTCTCTTCACATATGCCCATAAAAGTGAAGTTTATTCAACACACGTTGGGGACACTGTAGGCTAGCGAGCCTCATTTAGTTTGTATCTAGGGAGGACAAACCAAGGGGGAGATCACAGAATTTCAGAGTTGGAGGAGACCCTAAAACATAGAAGGTTAGAACAAAGGACATATGATATTAGCCCTGGAAAGGACCTTAGCACATAAAAAGTTAGAACTGTGAAGGAGCTAGGAACAGAGAATGTTAGAGTATAAGCATAGAATGTCAGAACTAGAAAGGGCTTTAGAATATAAAATGTCAGATTTAGATAGGACTTTAGGACACAGAATGTCAGTGCTGAAAGAGATCTTTGGACATAGTGTTAAAATACAGAACATAGAATGTCAAGTTGGAAGGAATTTCAGGACACAAAATGTTAAAATAAACAATGTCAGATCTGGGAAGAGATTTAAAGATAGTGAAACATTAAAACCTGTGTGTAATAGAAGCATATTTAGAACTCAGAATGAAGAAGGAACTTTAGGATACAAAATATTAAATCATAGAATGTCAACCCTGGAAGTGATGATGGAAGTCATCTCTAGGCCATCCCTCCCACTTTATATGTAAGGAACCTGAACCCCAGAGAAGTAAAATGAGTTGTCCAAGGTTACATGGGTAGTTTAGTTGTACAGTCTCTCCTGATCAGTCTAGCATTTTTTTTTCCTATTATAGCATATTGACAGGGACAGCTAGGTGGCCTAATGGGTAGACCAAAAGGCCTGGAGTCAGGACGACCTGAGTTCAGATCCAGTCTCAGACACTTACTAGCTGTGTGATCCTGGGTAAGTCACTTAACTACTCTTTGTCTCGGTTTCCTCATCTGTAAAATGGGGGTAATAATAGCACTTATCTCCCAGGGTTGTCATAAAGATCAAATAAGAATTTTTGTAAAACATTTAGTACAGTGGCTGGCCCGTAGTAAGCACTATATAAATGTTAGCTATTATTATATTGCCTTCCTGGGTGTTGGAGCAGTCATGGTATGACAGGTAAGATTAACAAAACAAACAAACAATAAGAGAATGCTTTGGACTCAGGAATTTTTTTTTCAAAGTTTTAGAAGCATAATTCTAAGTGACTTTTTATCATTTGTTTGCTCGTGAATTCACTACCATATGGATAAAAATGTTGTTTTATTAGTAAATATTATTGTGTTGTCTGTCCTTCTTTAAAAAAAAAATAAAACTAAGTCTCTTCAAAATTACAGTGGAAATATTGAGGAATGAGTCCAAATAAGCGTAATTTAAACAGAGACACATATATACTGATACATAAATCATATGAAGGATAAATAGATTTGGCCAAGTTTAGAGCCCATTCAATTCTCAGCCTGGGTTTTCCAAATCAAACCATAAACTCTAACCTTCTAGTGTTTGAATGAGTTTATTCTTGGCAAAACTCAGCTGTGTATGTATGGATGTGTGTGTGTGTGTGTTTTTTTTAAAGAATTGGATATTGAATAGCCTATAGAAAATCACATTTCATGAATCAAATCTGGGGATTAAGTTTTCTTTAAACGACACGTGGGATTTAAAAAATAAAGGGGAAAAGTGTTTGGCAAAATGCATTTGGGATTTATTGAACCTGAAACAAAACAAGCTCCAAATTCCTCAAGATGTTGGAAAGCATTCTCCCGTCAGGATGATTTCATTCCTGACTTATGGGCATGGAAGTGCTAGAAGGCTTACAGATCACCTTCCTGTCTGGACAAGGACAGTAAGATTTGGAATACAGTTGAAGGGGGAAAACCTCTTAATGGGGGATTTGGAAATCTGATGTTCAGGTGTCTATTGAGTATCTTTAGCTGCTATGAGGCTCTAGGAGATATTTCAGATAAAACTCAAAATAAAGGGGAAATGGAGAATGCTATCCTTTTGATTTGAAAAAGAAAGTGTCTTTATAATAAAAAAAAAGGCTTTAGAATGACCTTTGATGGTATGTGTTTAATATCTAAGTTCTTCTAGCAAAGAAGCAAGGTAGGCAGCATGGTACAAAGGAAGATGAACTGCCTTTGGGGTCTGAGAACCTGGGTTCAAATTCCACCTCTGATGTTCAATCCCTGTGTGTCCTTGGGTACTTAATCTCCTGGAGATTTGACATTATCATCTGTAAAATGGGGTGGAGGAGGGAGTTGGGCTATGTGTCCTCTGAGATCCTTTCCAGCTCTAGACCTGTGATCCATTGTAGTGGAATTAAGTGTGGGTTCCAGAGTCAGATTTGAGTTCTAGGCTAAACTATATGGCCTTTGTAAAGTCACTTCACTCTTCAGCCTCAGTTTTTTTTTCTTTCATCTGTAAAATGGGTAGAAGACTTGCACTCATACTTCATGCAGTTATGGGACTTGAATAAAGGACAGTAAATAAAGCACTTTGAAGACCACGAGGTAGTATGTCAATTGAGTTCTTAGTTGTGCTATATGTAAAGCCAATTAGTTCCAGGCAACATTGAAGAATGAATGCATTTTCATTTCAGGGAGGTAACTCAGTCTTCAAGTGCCTTTCTATGCCTTTTTCCCTCATTGTAATATGTTTTACCTCCACATTCAGGCATTTGCCTTATTCATGTTCTCACTCCTTCCTCTTATGCAAACTTGGTCTCAGAATGACCTGATATCAGTCACTCACATTAAATTTGAATGTAAGTCACTGCTGCCTATCCCAGGGTTTTTAACGCCTACTTTAAGCCCCCTTCCTAATTGTGTGAAAGACTGTTCAGGGGGAGAGAAATTTCAGATATCAATAAGTCAGTGGAGAAGATATTTTGGGGGCAGAAAGGAATAAGCATTTATCAAGTGCTGCTGTGTTCCTACACCTTTTTCTTTATCCTATGTGATCCCCACAACAACCCTATGAAGATAAGTGCTATTATCACCCTTATTTGACAGTTGAAGAGACTGAAGCAGATAGAGGTTAAATGACCTGCTCAGGATCACATAGCTAGTAAGAGCCTAGGGCCAAATTTGAACTCAGGCCTAGCACTGTGTCCACTGCTTCGCCTACCTGTAGAAGGATCTAATTGATTCCCCTGAGAAGTCCCCATGTTGGCAACTGTGCTCTCGAGTGGAAATAGCGTTGGACTTCAAGTGAAGGGAGACAAAAGTTTCCATCTTGCCCTAGGAACTGCCCGAAGGTAAGTTACATAACTTTCCTAAGTGTCAGTTTCATCATCTGTGAAATGGGGCTAATGAAACCTACAGGCTTTTGTGAAGCTCAAATGGGAGAGTATATCTAAAAATCTTTGTAAATTTTAAAGCACTATGTAAATACCAGCTATTTCTAGTCTACTTGAACATAAAGTTCAAACATTTCCATGTTTGTCTCTTCTCCCCTATGAGAGTATAAGCTGCTTTTGAAGGGCAAGAACTTTGCTCTTAGAATTTAGCCATTCTGAATCATGAGTAAAGGGACCTGATCTGGCTTAGGTCAGACCAGAAATGTTGGCAGGAGATAAGAAGTACCTTCCCAGGTAACATCAGCAGATCAGGTGATGGAATTGAGACCAGTGCTTAGACAGGGCCCTAAGTGTAAGTGTGCATATTGAGGGTGGAGGAGAGTAGAACAGTGACCATGTAATGTAGTGGAAAGAGCACTGAACTGGTAGTTAGGAGACCTGAGTTTAAATTCTGGCTCTGACAATAACTTTGCAGCCTTGTTATTAACCTACCTGACCCTTGGTTTTCTTGTAATTATCAATCATGTTGATCTGGTAGTGAGCTAAAATAATGGCTCTTTCCCTGTTATCTGAAGATCAGAGAGGGTTGGGCCAGGAAGAAAGAAAACTGAGAAAACACCTTTGAACTCTGCAAGAAACACATTCTTGATGACTCTAGAATATGTAGGGTAGTTGCACTGAGGTGAGAAAAGGGGAGAATGGGTGCTAAGGAAATGGAGGAAAGTGGTACATACCATCTGGTTGAGAGGCATCAAATCATAGAATGTTTGAACTGGAAGGAATGGAGTTTTCAGTGAAAGGAAAAAAGAAGAAATGGAAAGCAGCTAGAGGGAGTAGCAGCAGGGTACAAAAACAAATTTTTGTTTGTTTTTTTTTAAGATTATGGATGTCTATGAATATTTGGAGGCAGAAGGAAAGGGTAATTATAATGATAATCATTTTTCTTCAGTATTTTCTAGTTCACACAAAAAAATCTTTTCTCATAGATGTCCTATGAGATGGTTAGTTCAAGAATTATTATGCCCATTATACAGCTGAGATAACTGAAGCTCAGTGATATCATATATAAATTTAGAGCTTCAAGAGATTTTAGAGGTCATCTAGCTCAACCCTTCTTATTTCACAAGAGACAAAACTGATGCAGAGAGATTTAAGCATTCACTTAAGGTCACATAGGTTATAAGTATGCTAGGTTTTAAAGCCAGTTCTTTGGGTTCCAAGTACTGTATTTTTTTTAGCACCGAAGAAGAGAGGAAGATGTTAAAGATGCTTACAGTAGGTTCTTAAAAACGTTACATGATGTTATGGGCAGCATGGAGTAGTGGGGAAGAGCATATAAATTAGAGATGGAAGATCAGGGTGAGAATCCTCATTCAGTTCCCTGCTATGTGACCCTGGGCAAATCACCTTCCTTCTCTGGGCCTCAGTTACCTCTTCTGTAACACTGGGGAATTGGACTAACTTATTTCTAAGGTACCACCCAGCTCCAAATCCTGAAATGCATTTCGCACAAAATTGCTAGTCTATAAAACAGAAAGTTCCCCCCATCAATAAATACTCTAAAACAATGAGCTCTAGACTCTTGAGTTCCTTAAAAAGGGGGGAAAATCTGTAATTTTTTGGAGGGGTGGTAAAGTAGGGGGAAGAGAAAATCAAGCAAAAGAATTTCTTAACAAACATCAAAGTGATCCTTGGAAGGAGTCATTCTTAGCTTCAAAGTTTAATAAGAAATGGTAGGTGCCAGACTATAATATAGGCTGTTATATGACCTGGTGTCTATGTTCATTTTCTTTAAGGGTTCCCTGCGAATGCCACCCCTACATAGGTATGGATCTGACAATGATCTCTCTCTCTCTCTTTTTTTTAGACAATTGGGGTTAAGTGACTTGCCCAGGGTCACATAGCTAGTAAGTGTCAAGTGTTTGGTCTGAGGCTGGATTTGAACTCAGGTCCTCCTGACTTCAGGGCTGGTGCTCTATCCACTCTGCCACCTAGATGCCCCATGACAACGATCTCTTAAGAAGACAGAACTTTAGGAGGCAGCTAGATGGCGCAGTGGATAGAGCACAGGCCATGGATTCAGGAGGATCTGAGTTCAAATCCAGCCTCAAACGCACAACACTTACTAGCTGTGTGACCCTGGGCAAGTCACTTAACCCCGTTGCCTAGCCAAAAACAAACAAACAAACCAAAAAAAAAAAAAAAAACAAACAACAACAGAACTTTAGAGCTAAAACGGACCTTCATGATTCCCTGGACCAATCCCTTCATTTTACAGAGAAGGAAACTGAGATGTAAAGGAATTACGTGACTTTCCCAGAACTTCCTGTCACCTAAGTAACAAGCCAGGATCATTTCTTTTCCTTCCTTCCCTCTCAGGTGGAGCCACACAGGTAGGTGAATATTTTAACATGTATCAACCTGACCCAAGCTTTCCCTCCGTATTTGTCAATGAGGTGTGCATCCTGGTCCATCTCCAGTTGTCCCAATCTGTATCTGGCCACTGGACCCAGATGGTTCTGGAGGAGAAAGGGAGGCTGGTGACTTTGCACAGCTCTCCCTCGCTTAAATCCAGTTCACTTTCAAGTCATGACATCGTCTTCCTGATGTCACGGTCCTCTTCGAGAATGAAGGACAAACCATACAACAATAACCACAATGATGCCATCAGTCACTTGGGCTTAAAAATTCATAATAATTTTTAATTTATACTTGTGTTTGTTTATGTGAATTTTTAGGTGTCTTCACACATTCTCTCATTGGAGCTTTATCAAAATCTTGTGAGACACACAGGTCAAGGCAGGTCAGAGTAGAGATGAGATGCCTTTTGGCAAATGAGAGAACTGAGGCTCAGAGATGTTTTAGATCCTGCTTGCTACCTGTGTTAACTTAGGTGAGTCCCGTAATATTCCTGGGTATCAGTTTTATCATGTGTAAAATGAAAAGGTTGGAGCAACTAGAGCACTGGATTTGAAATCTGGAAAACTCCTCATAAGTTTGATTCCAGCCTCAGTCACTTACTAGCTGTGTGACCCTGGGCAAATCAATTACCCTGTTTGCCTCAGTTTCCTCATCTGTAAAATGAGCTGGAGAAGGAAATGGCAAACCACTCTGGTATCTTTGTTAAGAAAACCCCAAATGGGGTCATGAAGAGTTAAGCGCAGCTGAAGAAATGACTGAATAACAAAAATGAGAGTTAGACAAAATAGTCTCTAAGAACCCTTCTAGATCCTATATCGGAAGGAATCTAAAATGTCATTTAGTCCAATACTCTTATCTGACAGATGAGGAAACTAAGGCTTAAAGAAAAGCGGCTTGCCCAGGGTCATATAGCTAGTCAATAGCTCTGCCTAATATGATGCTAAATAGGAATCAGGACACATATCTCCTAGCTCCCAGACCCCTGCTCCCCATTTTTTTTAATCAAACTCAATTTTTAACCATGAAATAACATCATTTTTCTTCTGGTGAAATTAAATAATATTTATCTCTATTATCTTGTTTTAGAATAAATAATAAATAATTAAAAAAAAAGAAATAAGAAATCCCCTGAGCATATGCATCAACTGAGCCATGGGGGAGTTTGATTGTTTGGCCCAGGATTGCACATTTAAAGGTAGAGATGGCCTTCTCATTCATTATCTTACACATATGTGGGGAAAGTAAGGATATGAGATACCACCACCTTTCATCTTTACCCTTCAAAGCCTTGTCCAACAAGGAATATCCTTCCTTTTATACATGATGGAGTTCTGTATCCTGGCTTAAGTCACATTTTTGTCTTGGTGATAATATTGGCAATAATTCACCTTTATACAGGACTTTAGGTTTATAAAATGCTTTCCTCACAATAGCCCCGTGTGAGGTAGCATATTGTATAGACGAAGCAACTAATAGCCGAGCAATTTGGTAGGATACAAAGAGCATTGACGTTAGAGTCAGGGGATATAGCTTTGATTCATTGCTCTATTATTTATTACATGGATGACTTTAGGCTTATCACTTAACCCCCTAGGCCTCAGTTTCCTCATGAGAGAATCGGACTAACTCACCTTGGAGGTCAAAATTTATAGGATCATAGATTTAGAGCTGAAAGTGATTTTAGAGTTTAATCCTCTTCCTTCCTTCCTTCATTTGATAAATGAAGCACCCAGAATGGTGAACTGACCTGTCTGAGGGCACATAGTAAGTGACAAAACCTAGGTCTGAACTTGAGTCCTTTGGCTCCAAATCTGGCATTCATTCCCTTGCATCAAGCTCCTTTCACTACAATGATCCTATGACTCACTCAAGGTCCCACAACTAGTTAAGTGGCCAAGCTGGGACTAGAACCTTGTTCTCAGATTCCAAAGTGGGGTTACTTGCCACTCACTGCACCAAACTGCTCCTCACCCTTCAAGGGAAAAAAAAATTTTTTTTCGTGCTCCCTCTCAGACGGGGCTAGGTCGATTACTGTTGTAATGGAACAAAATACTTATTGTAGGGGAGTGTGTGTGTGTGTGTGTGTGTTTGTGTGTGTGTGTGTGTGTGTGTGGGTATGGACAGGGGAGGGAATGTGGCTGTGGGTGTATCCTTCCCTGGATAATTGTGAGCCTCCAAAGGGGTCAAGGACAGGGAACAATAAATGTGTTGCCACTTTGGTGGAAGAAAGGCTTTGGATTATTCTTTTCATGTTTACCCTGGGATTAGATTGCTTCACAGGCTCCCCTGATCTCTCAAGTGTTTCTTATTTACTCAAAATTGCATCTGCTCTTTTTAGGGAGGGACACCTGAAAGAGAGCTAGGGATAACCACCCAGCCTCACAGACCTGATCCTCCCTCCACCTCCCCACCGAATGCACACATGGATGCAGAAACAAGCCACAGAATTAGACACTAATTCTTGTTTCTGCAAGAGAACATAATTAAATGGCTTCATCTGCCAGAAGTGACCAAAGTGATTAACCTAAATTCACACAATGGTCAGAATCATAGAAAAGTATGCAGGCATATTAACATAATTGTTTGCAAACTCATCCTCCTCCTTGGTGTTTATTTATACAACGCTCCTCAGCAGACCAAGTTTAATACTTTCCAGAGTGGCTTCAGGAGAATGACAATAGTTAGATTTGGTGTTGGTTGTTTCAAATTTAAATACAGAACTGGAGTGTATTGCACAGGCCTGGTATCAGTCATATTCCCTCTCAATATTACTATCACCCTGATACCTATAGGAGACATAGAATATTCAAGGTGGAAGAGAACTTGGAGTACAACCAGCCCAGCCACCCTCCCCATACTTTTTGTTGGTTAAATTCACTTCAGCCTCTAACACAGAAATGAAATTATAGAGAAGCTGTGATTTTAGTGGATTCCAATCCGTATTATCTCTTGCTTCCAGGAAAACAGTTGTATTCACAGACTTGAATCGGCCATGTCAGAGAGTTAAAAGTCATCCTTTAATTGAAGCATATTTATCAATTATTTTGTAGATGATTAGGAAGGCTTTGGGGATGTTGTGAAGAGAGATGGTGGACTTGGATGATGATGACGGTGATGATGATAATAAAGATAATTAAAATAGCAAGCATTTATATAGTGCTTTAGCTTACAAAGCATTTTATGCGTGTTATCTCATTTGATTCACACAACAACCCCGTAGGGTAAGTGCTAATTATTATCTCAATCTCTCTCTCTCTCTCTCTCTCTCTCTCTCTCTCTCTCTCTCTCTCTTTTGGTAGAATCCTGACTCCAAGTCTAGCACTCTATTCATTATGACACCTAGAATATGGTTTGGAATCCCTATTCTTTCACTTTCTAGCTATGTGACTTGGGCTAGATCATTTAACCAATTAACGAGCATTTGCAAGTATATTACTAGCCACTATGCTAGTCACTTGAGGCACAAAAAGAAAAGTGCAATAATCTCTATCCTCAAGGAGCTTATAGTTTAACCAGGGGAAATAACATGTACATAGATTCATATATATGTATGTGCATGTATATACACATATGTGTACACATATACATATATGTAAACACAATACATACACACATACAGAATGGATACCAGGGGACAGGCACTAGCAGCTAGGGAGGTCAGGAAAGGCTGTATGGATAAAGTAGTATTTGCTGAGCTTTGAAGGAAGTTGGATCTCTTTATTCCTCCATTTGTAACATGAAGGGGTTGATCTAGGCTCCTTCCATTTCTAGACATTCATGTTTCTATGATCACTAAAGACTTTCCATGTGCATAGCACTTCGGGGTACAACAAAAAACTATAAAATATTTTCCTGGTCCTCAAACACTTTACAATGCAATTGGAATGACTTGACATATTCATGTCATGACAACTTACCCTATAACACAGTCCTATCTAGTAAGTGTCAAATGAGTGAACAGATAGAAAGTGCTGAGGAAAATTAGAGGACAAAGGAATCTCCATAGACTAGTGGGTCCCATTCCATTCAGGATAAGATTGCCCCCTCTCTCTTCCCCACTTTCTAATTTATCTTCCATCTCTTATTGTCTACAGGTTGATTCCCTACTGTCCATAAACATGTCCATATCTCCTACCTCCTAAAAAAAATCTTTCCTTGATCCATTCATCCTTTCTACTTACAAATATGTATTTCTTCTCCATTTTCTAGCTAAAGTCCCTGAGAAAATTGCCTATGATCCATGCTTCCTCTTCATTTCCTCTCCCTTCCTTAACTTTTTGCAGTCTTACTTCTTTTTCCAACATTCAACTGAAACTACTCTTTCCAAAGTTACCAATCATTTCTTTGTCTCCAAATGTGCGGGCGCTCACACATCTAGTTGTATGTTCTGTCTCCCATTAGATCCTGGACTTCTTGTGAGCAGGGACTCTTTTTTTGCCTTTTTTTTAAAAAATCCCTAGCATTTTGCACAGTGTCCAGCACATAGTAGGCACTTAATAAATGCTTGTTGATTGGACTTCTGTTTTTAATTTTTTAAAGCCTTCAAAATTAGGCCTTCTACCTACCTTTGGAGCCTTATTTCATTTTTTTCCCTTTTATGTACTCTGGCCTTCTAGCTCCTCTCCTTTCATAGTAGTCCATTTCCTGCTTTCTATCTTTGTCCATGTTTGGAATGTAATCCTTCCTCATCTTCACCTTATAGAATCACTTATTGTTATTGTTCAGTCATTTTAGTCGAGTCCAGCTCTTCATGACCCCATTTGAAGTTTTCTTGGTAAAGATACTGGAGTGGTTAGCCATTTCCTTTTCCTATTCATTTTGCAGATGAAGGCAAACAGGATTAAGTAACTTTCCCAGCAGCACACAGCTAGTAAGTGTCTGAGGTCAGATTTGAACTCAGGAAGATGAGTCTTCTTGACTTCAGGCCTGACACTCTATCTATGGTGCCACTTAGCTGCCCTAACTTTCTTTAAAGGACAACTGAGCTGCCATTTCCATTGCAAGGCCTTTCCTGATCCTTCCCCCCACAATTATTGCTCTTTCCCCCTTAAAAATGACTTCATATTTATTTATTTGAGTACGTGATAAACTAATCAAGTAGAATGTTAGACCCTTGAGGGCAAGGCTGGTTTGTTTTTTGTTTTTTTTTTTTGTCTTTGTATCTTCAGCACTTGGCATGATGACTTGCACATACTTTTGACTTAATAAATATTTGTTGAATTAAAGCAAATCTAATATCATATTGCAAATGGAATTGTAGAACAGTGATAGCTGGTTCCCAAGCTGATTCTCAGGAAAGAAAATTCCCAGGATAAATGATTGTTAAGTCCACATTCAAGAAACCAACATTGATCTTCCATATTCTCAAGCAGGTTGGGTTTTGCTTCGTTATCTGACCAAAGTGCCCATGGTACATGACAGACAGTGTAAACCAGGAAAAAAAGCTTATATATTTGAATTCATAAGAGAACCTGGAATAGCACTTTGGTAGAATTGGGATGCATGTTGGAGGCCAGGGAGTCCTTGTAGGATCTGGGAAAATGCTAGGGGTGTTGTGGAGGTCATGTTTCTTTTATTAAAATCATGTGGCAGCTTCTACCTTTTCCACAGTCTGTGTCCCAAGACTGTATTCACCCTATAGTGCACCCGGACACCTGGAGGAATTCTCTCAGAGAAAGGGCATAAGGAGAAAACAGACTGAGGGACAGACCCTTTCACTTAGCCCTAAGGGAACACAGTGTCCTTCCTCTGACAAGGAGAGAAGAGAGAGCCATCTGCACCAAGTAGGAGTTGAATGGATATATTGTGGAAATGACAGTTGTGATTCCCTGATGCTCTGAACTGAAAAGCAAATGATTCCTTTGGAGGCCAGTAATTCCAAACAGGGAAGAATGAGGCTGATTCATAAATGACTGGAGGCTTTTCAGAAGACAAATGCAAGTGAACAATGAAACATGGCATTTAGAATTGTTGGATTTAAAAAACAAAAAACAAACCCTGTGACTTCAGTAGGATAGCTAAGTATGCAATTGTGCTATGTTTATATGTGCTTGTAATGTTCAAGATCATGAAGGTGTGGGGATGAAGGGAAAGCAGGGAAAGAGGGAGTGAGGAAAATAGAAGTAAGCAAACAACTTTATATGAATTATAGGATCACAGACCTAAAGTTGGAAGGGACTTCAGGGGCCTCCAGTTCAACTCACATATCACATTTTCACAAATGAAAAAACTAAGGTGCAGGAAGTCTTTTCAGTGACTTGTTTAAGGGCGCAAAAGTAGCAATCATCAATTAGAAAGATCTGAGCCCAAGGCCTCTGACTCCAGAGTTAGTACTCAGTCCTAGGGCAATATAAGGTCAATGGATACCAGAGAGGGCCACCAGCAGTTCTAAGCCAATTCCATTTGATTCAAAACATTTATTTGGATATTTAGTCCAGGAAGGAGAGAGATAGAGAGACAGAGACAGAGACACAGACACAGAGACATAGATGCGCAGAGACAAAGACAGAAAGAGATAGAGACAGAGACAGATAGAGAAACAAACACACACAGAGAAAGAAAAAGAGACAGACAGAGACAAAGATAGAGAAACAGACACACACATACAAACAGAGACACATAGAGACAGATGGACAGAGACAAAGAGTGATAGAGACCAAGACAGAGATGGATAGATACAAAGAGACACAGAGATCGAGAGACCAAAACAGAAGCAGAGAAAGTCAGAAAGACAGTACATACATACATATATGCATACATAGCACACAGGCTAAATGGGAGGCAGGAGGGACAGAAGTGGTAAACACCACTACCAATGAATTTAGATGTCAGGCACATCTCTACAAGACTTGATTACAAGCACTTTAGAAGAATAATCTTATTGGATATACCCAATAATCTTGTAAAGTAAAAAATTACCTCCATATTGCAGATAAATAAACTGAGGTTCAGAGATAATATGTGAAATAATCAAGGCAATTTTAAAAATCACATCTGTCATTTTGTTGGTATAGGAAGCCTCCCTGGACTTGAACCCAGGCCTTCCTGATTTATAGACCAATTTTCTCTTTATTACATCACATCACATTGACTCTCATATACCCAAAGTCATACAGCTAGTAAATAGAAGATGCAGTAATCAAACCTGGGCTTCTTGATTTCTAGGCCAATATTTTTCTCCTTTACCATATGTTATAACAAGAGCTACGTCTGAGATTTCCTTCTACTGTTAAAAGTCAGAGAAATCACAGACACTGAAAAAGCTCTGAAAGATTAGTCTTTTACAGTATTCTTTTCACCCAAATTCTGCCTCTCCCACTCCTTCCCCACCCCCTACTCTCATTCTGATGTAGGCTAAAACTCCTTGATCCTGGAATAAAATAAATAGGAAAAAAAAAGTCAAGGCAGCCATTTGTGGGAAGATTGTCTGATGTGTGAGTCAGATGGCAACCCTGTGGGCTATCACCATATCTGTGAGCAAACCAGCATTTCCCAACTGGCTCCACTGGTGCTCTGAACCATTTATTTTCAACCCCATTGGGGAACGAAGATCATTGTGTCCAAGGAGGATCAGTGGCATTTCAAAGAGTCCAATTGTTTATTTGTATTTCTTTGAACATGAGGCTCTCTGGGATCACCTCAATATGAGACAGACAGCTAATCTCTGTGATGGCCCCAGAAGGCTAAGAGTTTTATTTAAGCGTGTCATAAAATAATAATATATTTTTTCCCCCTCAGAAACCCTCAAACCCCAACAAAATCACCCAAGAGAATTACAGCCCTCCACAAAACGGAAGAGAAAACATTGAGCAATTCAATTGCATTGTTGTTATTTTCTTATTAAAAATAAAAAAAAGACAGAAGGAGTCTAAATGTGGAAGATCAAGGGTCTTTTTTGTTTATTTATTTGTTTTTGTCATTTTTTTGTATTAAAGAAAGAGACTGTTTTGCCGAAAAGTCATAAGGAAGTGACTAAGAGTTTGCAAATGAAGGACACTATTTCTTTACCAGTGTTAAGAGTATGAACTCATTCAATATGCACTTTGAAGCAAATTTTACACTATGACATTGTCTATGTATAGTCTGGAATGTTTATATTTCATTCTTTGGTCTGGATCTGTAATCACATCAGTGTAGGAAACTCCCACTTTGGAAATATCCTCCACCAAGGCTGATCATTAACTAGTTTGACACTTATTATGACAGTCACATATCTAGTCTCTGTCAGAGGCAGAGCTTGAATCTTGACCATGCTGCATCCCTTCTGTTTCATAGCTATAGTAAAATACAATGCAGACAGTAAAGAAAGGATGGAAGGAAGGAAGAAAGAGAGAGAGAGAGAGAAAGAAAAAGAAAGAAGGGGGGCAGCTAGGTGGCACAGTGGGTAAGGCACTGGCCCTGGACTCAGGAGGACCTGAGTTCAAATCCAGCCTCAGACACATAACACTTAGTAGCTGTGTGACTTGGGGCAAGTCACTTAACCCCAATTGCTTCACCTAAAAAAGAAAGAAAGAAAGAAAGAAAGAAAGAAAGAAAGAAAGAAAGAAA